>NC_080386.1:107619304-107919304 GCF_014773155.1 Arachis stenosperma | reverse complement strand
CATTGAATGTAATTTTACATCATTAAAAATATTATTAATAATCAATTGATAGTTATAAAATACAAAAATTGCTGGTCCTAACACTCTTCGAGAGGAGACAAGATTAATGTGTATCTACTTTCTATTCGTTCCGATACATAATGTAATTTAATGTAATATATTAGGAAAATTATCACCTGTTCCACTATATCTGACTGGAACATGAATGTTCTGATCTCAATACAGAAAATAAGAAATTTTCATTTGGTCCTTTCAATGTGTAGTGAAAAAGTCTTATTTGGTCAGCTGGTAACATTGTTTAGTGATAAATGAGTTAATTGGGTCGGCGAGACTTCTCTAACAAATATACATATTTAATAAAAAATAAAATTTCTTTGTGAGCACGCTGTACTCAGTTTTAGAGTGGTGTCAGAGTGAGTTTATTGAAAAAGATAGATGATGATTTCAAAGATACTCGTGTTTGGCCATAGATCGGAAGGTGAAGAATGCTACTAGGAGAAAATATTACCGATCCGGCAATGTTATCCGAAGAGTGGGATATTATTCAAACCAGAAAAAATTTAGTGTGATGCTTGGCGATTCGAGGTTAGTAAGGCAAATAAATGGTCATGAGAAATGATGAATGTAGTTAATTTTTCTGTTAATATTGGGTATTTTTTCATAAATTTAGTTGTTGTATGAGCGGTGTTTTTGAAGTTAGGTTTTTCCTGTAAGAGAGTTGTTTAATGGGAATGAGGCGTGAATGTGAAAAATTTTATTTTCAGGTATACTATTTGGATTTAAAGTGTTAAGTTTGATGTTTGCATTGAACAATTAGTTTTATGGCCATAGGCTAAATTAATAATAGGACAATGTGTGAGTCATATTTTAGCCTGATATTGTACTAGTGTTGTAGCCATTGTGGTTGTTTTAGAAGTAGTTTGACTTGCTTAGTTTTGTATTTTTTAGTAGTTTGGGGTATTTGAAAAGTGTATTACAGTCATAGAGGTATTTTTTAGTAGTGGATTGCATAAATAGAACAGTTATGAAGTGGTAAAAAGATCTGATTTGTTTATTTCATGTATTAGCTCTGAAATTAGATCTGTGATTTTTATTTTAATACCAGTGAAGACAACATGCATAGGTTGATTTAGAAATAATGATATTTATGAAAATATCAAAAATGTTGATATTTAGAGAATTTGCAATGCTTTAGTTTGAGTTTATTTTGCATCTTACAAAGTGTCACATAACTATTTGTGAGACTATTTATCATAAAAGTTGAGAGAGAAACTAAATTTGAGATTTGTTACTGTAATGCTTGTCTCAGTTGAATTTAAATTAAAATTATTTATAGTTATTTTAAATAATTTTAATTAATCAATAGCTGCTAAATCTTCATTGTGAGAAAATTCTGAATATTGTGTACTGTGTTAATTCAATTATAATTTGGATTGATGGATTAGACAAATTCCAACAGCTTTAGTTTGAAATGTATTAGCTGTTATACTCATATTTTCGACTATTGGATTAAACGGGGTAGATAAAGAAAATGAAGGTGTTTCTGAATTTTGACTATTTGAGAAAATACAACTTATAAATTGGATAGGACTTGAACTTGAGAAAGAAAATGAGTATTATAATTTTGTCTCATTGGATTAAAAAAATTTCAATTGAAAAATTTTAATTTAATGGATGTGAGGAATAAAAATTTTGTGAATTTGTTTTGGGAGGAAAATTTTTAATTTTGTAAATAGTTAAGAAAATAGTTTGAGTTAAATAGATTTGGATCTATTTTTTTTATCAAATGGATATGAAGATGATAAAAAAATAGAATAATAAATTATTAGAATACAACTGAGTATATGTAATATATATTGAATATATTTTGATTGAGTCTTCATTATAACAACTTTACAATAATAATGTTTTGAAGTTCAATTAACGAGTTTAATGAAAATTGCAGCATTTGAAAGATCTATCATCAAAGTGATAGGGTCTCTTGTTACTTATACAAGTATGATTTCAAAAATATATGAAAAGCAAATTTTAATTTTAAATTATTTCAATCATTAAGGAAGTCAAAAGTGATACTGACAATGTTGGAGTTGCTCTTATGATAGAAATGATAGTTATGCATAAGCAATTAACGTCTCAACATATTGTGAATTTACAGGTATGTTAAAAGGGAAAACTGAAAGAAGCTAGATCATATCGTTGGACGTTGGTCGGAGGCAGGGAAAGGCACTGATAAACCCCATTTGTAGGGTTTATCTTGTGCTTGATTTAAGGGATTTTTGACCTTTTACCAACATTTATCCATTGAAATAGCATGGTTTTATAACTTCTCCTTTAATTGTGCTTAAGAGTGAAAACATGCTTTTTAGGACTTAAAATAGCTAAATCTAATTCACCTTGATTCCATTAGATGCCTTGATATGTTTGTTAAGTGATTTCAGATTTAGGAGGCAAGGATTGGATCAAGGGAATGAAGAAAAAGCATGTAAAAATGGAGAACTCATGAAGAAATGTAGGAATTGCAAAAGCTGTCAAGCCGACCTCTTCGCACTTAAACGACCATAACTTGAGCTACAGAGATCCAAATGATGCGGTTCTAGTTGGATTGGAAAGCTAACATCCGGGGCTTTGAAACGATATAAGATTTGCTATGGTTGAACCGCGCATGGTGACGCATACGCGCATAGTACGCGCACGCGCCGTTGCTGCCACCTGGTTCACTTAAAGCAAAATGTGGCCAGCGAATTCTAAAGCCTTGTGGGCCCAATCCAACTCATTTCTGATGCTATTTAACCCAAGGAGTGAAGAGGAAAATACAAGTTAGTTACCATTAGTTTAGTTTAGCTTAGTTTAGTAGTTAGAGTTAGTTTCTAGAGAGAGAAGCGCTTCTCGCTTCTCTCTAGGATTATGATTAGGATTAGTTCTTAGATCTAGGTTTTAATCTTTGCTTTCTTCTACTTCTACCTTTCAATTCTTTGTTGTTACATTCATCTTCCTCTATTCTTTTGTTGTAATTTCCTTTATGTTGTTCTTATACTTTGTTGTAGATCTACTTTTGTTCCTCCTATTTTCTTTCAATTCAATTAGAGGTAATTCATAATAATTGTGTTCATTTGATTTGTTGTTGTTTAATTCCTTGCAATTGAGTAGTGTAGATTTACTTTTCTTGCAATTTTACTATGCTTTCCTTTTATGACTTTCAAGTGTTTGATGAAATGCTTGGTTGGATTTTAGAGTAGAATTTTATACTCTTGGCTTGGAAAGGTAACTTAGGACCTCTTGAGTTACTAATGTCCAAGTAATTGATGATTGGGATCCATTGACTCTAGTTCTCACTAATTGGATTAGTGGAGAGTTAGGACTTATGGACTAAGATTGATATAGCTCATTTGACTTTCCTTTACTACTAGTTAGAGGATGATTTAATGAGATTAATCCTTGCCAATTCTCATATTGTGGTTAGTGATTAGGATAGAGATCCTTGACCACCAATCCTTGCCAAGACCTTTTTAGGCCTTAGTTTACTTTCTTGCCATTTATCTTTCATGCTTCTTATCAAAACCCCAAAATAACTCGCAACCAATAACAAGACACTTTATTGTAATTCCTAGGGAGAACGACCTGAGGTTTGAATACTTCGGTTTATAAATTTAGGGGTTTGTTTTAGTGACAAACAACTTTTTGTATGAGAAGATCATTTTTTGGTTTAGGAACTATACTTGCAACGAGAATTCATTTGTGAAATTCTAAACCATCAAAAATCCAATCATCAAAATGGCGCCGTTGCCGGGGATTTGCAACGGTATTGTGTTATTGGTTATTGTATATATGTGAATATTGTGAATATGTTTGCCTTTTGCTTCTTTGTTAGTTTTTAGTTTGTTCTCTTTATTTGTTACTATTTTTTTGTTTTTGCCCTCTCTTGCTACCATGAATTCTCACTTTGGCTATGAGTGTAGTTACAACTATGTTGTAGGTAATGGAAACTTTGATGAGAATGTGTATCAAGAATGGGACAATCAAAGGTGGGAGGAGCCATATGCGTATGATCAATCTTCATGGCAACAACCTCCACCAATGCACTATGAAGAAGAGCCATTCTATGATGCATACCAATCTAATGGCTATGGTGACTCACCTCGTGACTTTCAAGAACCACCACCATATGCCTATGAACCATATCCTCAACATAACTCTCAACCATACTCACAAGCCCCTTCTTACCAACCACCTTCATATGACCCTAACCCATATCCATCCTACCAACAACCATATGAGCCATATGAACCACACATAGAGCTACCACCATTCCAACATTAATCTTTTCAAGAGCCACCTCTTCCATATTATTACCAAGATGAACCACCTCCAATATATGAAAATTTTCAACCATAAGATGAATTCTACCTTCCACCACAACCTCCCATGGAAGAATACTCATATCCATTGAACCAAGAGCCCTATGGTCCTACTCATGATATCCAAGAGGAACAAGAGTCAAGGGATCATCTCAAGGAAGCATTGGATCAATTTCAAGCAACCATGGAGTGTGTTGTGCAACAAGTGGAAAGAATGGAAAACATTGAACCACCACAATTCTACCAAGAAGAACCACTTTCCTATTATGAACCCTTTCCCCAAAATGATGAACCCTTCCACCCACCCCAATCTCTAATGGATGAGACCCTTGGTGTTCTTGTTCAAGGGCAAGAAGAGATAAAAAGGGATATGCAAAATTTCATGGCCGCCTTGGATGCGGTAACAAATCAATTAGCATCCCAATGCTTGAACACTCAGGGAACTTCCATGGCTACATGTGGAGAATCAAATGAAGAACATAGCATGAAGGAGAGATTGGAAACTCCGGTGGGAATTGACGGAAGTTGCTTTGTATTGGAACAATTGGAGAAAGCTTTAATTGTTGAAGACAAGGAAGAAGTGGTAGAAGACTTAGGAGATGCGGAGCCTTCATGGGAACATAGAGTTGAAGAAAACCCCTCCAAGATGATTGAAATTGATGCTAGGGAGGAAAGTGCACACCTTCCAAGGCATATTCCATATGAAGACTTGGATGGGATAGAGAAAGAATTGAGTTCCCTTGGTGATGAAGATCAATCATCAAGTCTTAGTGGTGAAGAATCCTTTGAGCATGAAGAACCTTCTCCGGTTGGATTTGAAAGCGTTGAGGAGGTAAATTTTTCTCACCCTCCCTATTATGATTTGAGTAAGGAAAAAGGTTTTGATAAAATTGTTGAATAAAGGATTGAGATTAAGAGATCTTGTGAAGAGGTGGAAGTCCCTAGAAATAGAAGAACGAGGGTTGGTTATGCTTTGTCAAGATCTTTGGAAGCATCTTTGCCTAGGTTGCCATCTACACCTTCATTTGAGTGGGTGAAATTCATTTCTATTAGCTTTATTATCCCACTTGAATATAGTTTGCTTGAAACGGATGGCCAACTTAGAGAAGTTTGTGGGATGAAGCGTAAGCGAAAAAGGTTTTGTGGTGGGCGTTGCAAATCAAGGCTCATTATGGTTGATGCATCAAACATGAGATATAAAGGTTGGAGTAGTGCTCAAATAGATGGGTCTAGGAGGATTGTTGGCCATTATATAGAGAATTCACCTTACTCACCACCCGGTTGGACTAACAATGATGATCAACCTCAAGACGGGTGTGAAAACAAAGTGTGGGATCCCGGATTACAAGAAGAGGATCAACTTTGGGAGCCCCAAGCTTGTGAAGAACTCCATCAACACTCGACTCAATCCATGAAGAATCCTGGGGCACAATGGAGAACCAAGCATTGGTGGGAGTTCCAAGATGAATACAAGCACAAGCCACCTTGATGAGGAGCTCCCCATAAGTCCAACTTAAGGACAATAAACAAAAATGCTAGGTGGGAGACACCCCACCATGATAAAATCCTTTCATTTTCTCTTTTGTAAAAATTGGTAGTTACACTCTTGGGTAGAGAGAGAGGGAAAGAGATTCCAAGCTCTCATTAGGGTTCATCTTCATCCATTTCTGAATTCTCAATCACTCTTTGGTGAGATCCATTGCAATTCTCAATTTACTTTGTTCATGTTATAGATCTTCTTCTCTAATCTCAATTAGTGCTTGTAATTGCTCAATTCTTATAGATTCTAGATTCAACTTTGTAGTTTTGGATTTTATCAATCTCTTGAGAAGTTCATTTCTATTGTTGTTCATTGTTGATTGTTGTTAATTCCTTGTGTTGGAGCACTTTTAATTCTAATTTCTACTCATTCTCACTATGTCTTTCATCCTTGCTCATCAATTGTTTGATAAAATGCCAACACTAGTTATGGAGTAAAAGTTTCTTACTTGGCATAGGGTATGGACCATTAGAAAGAGTTGAATAGTTTATGTCAATTGTTGATTTGGAATTAGGAAATGCTAGTTGACTTGGAGTGCACTAAAGCTAGATTTCCCTAGGGTAAAACTAGGACTTGTGACTCATGTTAGTTACTCTCATTTGACTTTCCTCTATACCTAGGGGTTAACTAAATGAAACAAGGCCTAATTGTTATCATCATTGAAGAAACTATAATGATAGAATTTCTAATGCCGACCCTAGGCCAAGTCTTCTAAAATTGATTGTTTGTCATCTATTTTTGCTAAACCCTCAAAGAATCATAACAAGGCTTCCTAATCAATAAGATGCATTCTCTAGCAATTCCAAGGGAGGACGACTCGGGAGACTAGTACTCTCGGTTATAGATTGTAAGATTGTTTGATGCGAAGTTTGAATGTCGATTAGACTATACTCACGATTATCTCCATTATTGAATTCTATATCGGCATGATAAATTTCGTTTATCAAAATGGCGCCGTTGCCGGGGATGAGTAAGAAAATGGATGATGGTCCGACAACTGTAGTTGACAATGTTGGGGGCATTTCAGATGCATTTAATTGGCTCAGTCAGACGGTGGATAGTGGTGGCTATTCAGAGGTGCATGTCATAATTATTTATAAATCGAATGTTATCTGATTAAATGTGTGACAATGTATTTGGTTTTAGAATAATTAACTCCTAATGAGTTTTTTTGGTTTAATTCGTATATGTGCAGGATGTGACATTAGACATGGGAATGGAATATGCTGAGACAACTGGTGCAGCATTGAAGCATATGCAGGATAATGGCAACATGTCTGTTGAAGGAATTTCTTTAACTGCCGATGATATTATACAGATGGAGTTTAGTGATCCTAAGCAGGCTGCACGTTTGTACGAGGAGTACAGCCGTGTGAGAGGTTTTGGTATTCGACAAGGGAAGAAAATAAGAAACAAGAAAGGTGAATTTGTGCGATTCACTTATCTGTGCAACCGCGAAGGCTTTAGAGATAAAAAATGGCTTCAGATGCATCATCGTAAAAGGGAGCATAAGGTTGTTACTAGGTGTGGGTGTCCAGCTGAGATGAAGATAAAACCAAGAGATAGCACCGGAAAACGGTACGTGTCACGTTTTGTGGACAATCACAACCATGATCTTTTACCTGCCAAGTTTGTTGAGAACTTGCCTTCACACCGTAAAATTTCAGATGTTGATAAAGCCCATATGGATAGCATGAGACAAGTTGGGATATCAATTCCAAAAATATATGAGTCGATAGCTACACAGGCTGGTGGTTTTAATCGAGTTTCATTTACTAAACGAGACATGTAGAACGAAGTTAGGCGGCAGCGAGCCCTTCAAAATGGCGATGTGAATGCTGCCTTGAGGGCGTTAGTCAATGCAGCAAGGATTGATGACATAATGTTTTGGCAATATGAGGTTGGGGTTGGGAATCACATGTGTGATTTGTTTTGGAGCGATGGACGTAGTCAAGAAGACTACAAATTATTTGGAGATGTTCTTGCTTTTGATGCAACATATGGACGGAACAAATACAATCTTCAGGTGATTATTTTTTTGGGGTGAATCATCACATGCAAACATGTGTCTTTGGCTCTGCAATGGTTTCCTGTGAATCACAATCTTCATACGTGTGGGTCTTGACGAAGTTCCTCGAGTGCATGGGTGGGAAACCACCTACGGCGGTCATCACTGACGGGGATAGATCTATGCGCATAGCAATCCAGCAAGTGTTTCCCGAAGCTCACCACTGGCTCTGTGCCTGGCATTTAATAAGGAACGCGACGGCCAATGTTTGTAATCCAAGATTCACATCTTTGTTCAGACATTACATGCTTGTAGACTTTGAGGTTGAAGAGTTTGAAATGCACTGGCAAGCAATGGTCGAAGAATGTGGGACAAGTGACCATGAGTGGGTTAAGGATTTATACACGAAGAAGTCTAGCTGGGCAACGACTTACATTTGTGGTTCTTTCTTTGCAGGGATAAGGACAACTTCCCGGTGTGAGTCATTGCATGCAAAGCTTGGTCGCTTTGTCGAGAAGAGATATGGAGTCCTAGACTTTGTCACAAACTTCCAGCGATGTGTTGATTTTCTCAGAGACAATGAGGATGAGCTCGAGTTTCGTTCATCGTATGGCACCCCAGTCATTCAGACTCATTTTCCAGAGTTAGAAAAGTCAGGTGCATTGTGTTATACAAGGGAAATTTTTGTTAGATATCGTGAGTCTTTAAAACGGTCTGTTCGTGTTACGATTGTGGAGTGCATCGAAGCAGATGATATTTGCGTTTACATCACACAGAAATATCGTCGGCTGGATAGGATATGGAATGTCAAGCAGAATTTGTCACAGGACACATTTCATTGTACTTGTCTTAGAATGGAGTCCTTTGGCCTCCCTTGTGTGCATATCATTGCTGTTCTTGTTCGATTAGACATTACTTCGCTTCCCAATAGTCTGGTGCTGCCGCGGTGGTCCAAGATAGCGAGAATAGATTTATGCCGGGATAGGGTATGTAACCCACACATTGATCCAGAAGCAACTTATCGGGCAAGGGTTGGAGCCATTCTTCAACACTGTAAGCGTTTTGCAAAGGTTGCTTGTATGAGGGAGGAAGACTATAAAACATATTGTCAAAAGATTGTGCATGAGACAAATATGTTGGAAATAAAGCATGGGTTGCAATGTCTAGCTACAAGCACACATTCTGTACCCTGGGAAGGGGGAGTAAACGACCCGATAAGCGTAAGGACGAAGGGAATCGACAGAGGCAACGAACCTGTAGGGTCTAGAGGCATTAAGCGAAGGAGATGCAGCACCTGCGGCGTTCTCGGGCATCGTAGGACGTGATGTCCGAATGGGCCCACACCATCGCGACAATGTGGTTAGGAGCCGGATATGCATCCTTCAATAGAGACATTTGAACCAGTAAGTCTAAACCCATTCAGAATGATACTACATTGCAAGTTTTCTAAGGATTACGTATTGGAATTGGATACATATTTGTAAACTTCGCACTGAGTGGTAGATTTTTAGGACAAGGTAATGTGAACCGCCTATCCTATGGCCATGTAACGGCTATCACACTTTTTCAAAACATTCTCAATTTTAAAATGCAACTATTATTCTGTTAAGCATACAGGTAGTATGTACTACTATAAAAACTCATTTAGGACATTCTCATTGAATCTGGTGCCACTTTCCGAGCAGCAAAATCAACGTATGAGGAAGAGTTCTCACTTGGGGAGGACTTCAACTACAGCATGGTCCCTGTTATGACTCATTGGATGTCTTCGAGTTAGCTATGACGAGGCTTGGTCCTCATTGGACATTGTTGTTGAGTACACGACGTGGCTAAGATACCCTTTTGCTTGAAAATATATTTAATTTTAAGCAACTGTGCTTCCTGTTGCTACATATGGAACTATGTTTTCGTGTTATCTACGTGTGAATGAAACAACCTATGTTTGACTAACTATATTGATTGTGCACCTCAATCAGCCCACATCTTTGATCACCCTAATTTTTTTTCAAAATTTACATAGTTTATATCATACGCATTGTTCATACGTTAGTTAAGTCTGACTTAAATTTTTAGAATACTTTTAGAATATAATTCTAGATGAAATTTTTCGTCTGTACATGTACGTAAATGATAACTACCTACTTGAGTAAATAAACGAACCTAAATTATTTTAAAATTCTTCATTACAACTTTGTGGTAAGCACCTTATGCAGTAGAAGGTTTCACGTTGATGATGTTCTTCCAAATTTTTATACTTAGTGAATTCAGTTTTAATATAAAGGGTATATTACCTTTGCATGCGTCTTCAAATATTCAATCTGCTATCTTCTTGTTATTTGTTTTGAAAATGATTTTGAATTTATAACTCTCTTGCTACTAATCGATTGATTTTTCCTTTTGGTGACCACTCAGATAAAGACGCATATTTCATCTTTTGGTAAAGATGTTTTCATGTTGTGTTTTAATTGGTTTCTGTATAATTTATTCGGTATTCCTCATCACATATTATTAAAATCCTCAAAATATTTTCTTTCCAAAAATAATAAAAAATATTTAATTAGGACTAAAACGAAAAAGGTAATAGATTAACTATTAGGTTTTTTTAAAAGCCTATTCATATAAAACAATATATCACATTCATCAAAATATAAATATATATATATAACAAGTTCTTAAAATTTTATAAATAATAAAATAATTAATTTATATTGGTACAATATATAAAATAATTACTACATTATTATTATATTATAGATTAAAATTTACTAATTTAAATTTTGTTTTCATTTTTAATGTAAGCATTAGAAATAAATAAATTTTTTATAACAAGATGAAGTCTCACAAAATATATATAATATTAATTAGTTTTTTAAAAAATCTGAAAAAATGGTTTTTTTAATAAAGTGTTATTAGAAAATTAACATTATAAAAACTAACTTCAACCAATAAGATATAATAGGTTATTAAATATATTTAATACAAAACACATTGAATATAAATTTTTACTGAGTTTAAATTTCAAATAATTTTTAATTGAATTTCGAATATTTTTATTTTAAAGCGTTATAATATTTTAACATCATTTTTTTTCGTATCTTTTTAATTGAGTGTTTGATTTTTTAAATTATAAACCTTATTTATAGTTAAGAGTAATCTTTCAACACCACCAATTAGTCACACATATAAAAAAAATAACAATTCTATTGTCATAATTATAATCTAACTTTATAAACAATACAATACAATGAAACTATATATAAGTAATATAACTAAATTTTATCTACATCTATAGTCACATCTCATAAATAATATAATTAAATTATATATGTTTACAATTAAAATATGAATAAAAATACAAAAAATTATCATGATGGTTAATATTTTTCGTTCATAATTTTTTTATTATTTTTGTTGTGAAAAATTTAATTCTTTTAATAATTAATTATTTTTTAAAAAATATAATTGAATAACACAAAAAAGTCTTATTAAGAGTAATTTATTGATATATGCTTAAAAATTAATTGAATAATTATATATGGTAAAAAATTAATGTTATTAAAAAATAAAAATAAAATTTATTTTAAATTTAAAAATAAAGTTTATTTAAAAATAACATTAAAAATCGTGTTTTTTTTCCAAAATTTATCAACGACTAATTCTAGAAATATTTTCTAATGAATAAAAATATTAAACTAATACTAAAATTTATTCTAATAAAAAAATTTATTTAAAGGTCAACCTGCATACGAGATGTACAAATGCCCATCATGTATCAAATATTAATAAAGACATCATCAAGAGCTAAGGAATTAGTTGCCCATAAGAAGTTGAGGTCCTACGCAAAATCTCATCATCAATTGCCACTAATGAATTACGAGTGGGTGAAGAGTATATTCATCGTCAAACAAATTTAGAGTACGAAATTTAAAGTATGAGTGGATGAAGACTGTACTCATAGAAGTATGGAAGTTTATCATTCTTCTCTAATGGAGGAAATAAAATTCTTTTCAATAGTTTATTTAACGTTTAGTAGAATAAAAATAAATAACTATTTTCTTAAATCTTTAATTTTTTAGGATAACGTTAAAGGCTTAAAGTAAATCATAAAAGATCTAACTTAAAGAAATTTAGTAGACAAAAACCAGCATTCAATTTTCATTGAACATGTTTACATACAATTAATTTTTTTATCAGAAACATTCCATATAACTGATTGCCTTTTCATGAATTAAGGTAAAAAGATAACCCAAAAATATATTATATGGAGCCACAAATTATAACCAATTTTTCTTAATATACTGTAATCATATCTTACAGTAATACTAGATCACAAAATGAGCTAAATTGTGAGTAAGAGGCGGTTCTGTGTATAGAAAACACCTTGATTTTTTTCTGATTAATAACAACCAGAAAATCACGTTACTTTTCTTTTATAATTTTTTAACCATAGTAATTCTTTTATTTTTATTATATATATTCGACATCACTTATATAAAAGCAGTGATTACATGATAATAATATTTTAAAATCAATATAGCATGATTTTCCAACAAAGTCACCTTCACAAAACTTCTTATTCAACACGGGAAAAAAGTTTCACAATAATTCTTATTTAACACAGTAAAATAGTATACGAATTCACGTAGCAAGTTTTGAACTAGCCTTTTTTCAAAACAAGTAGAATAATTTTCTTGAAGAAAAAAAACCTTCGGAGAATGTTAAATATGTTTCGATAACCTTGTTGGAGTAACTTTTTTAATAGGATACAACAATATACGTTTTAAAGATTTGCATCAACGATACTCACACATTCCAGATTAAGTCATTCATATTCATATTAATAAACAATCTGCACACCATCAAAATTTGCAGATGCTACATAACCATGCACACTACCAAGACGTGGTAAGACTAGTAGGTTCCACACATCAAATCCACACATCAAAAGGAAATAACTACTTACTAGAAAGACTGAGAAAGCTGCCTCCAACATAACCCCGTCAACTCTAAATCACATAGCCACTACCATGGCCAAAACTATTCCAAGTTACATTAAACACGTAAAACCGCTCAGTGAGAGCCAAAAGAAAGAGACACAATTATTTCATTAACCATAACAGCAAACTTTGAAAGAACTAGTCTTCTAAACAGTCTCAGTAGTTGGGAAAACTTATTTGTTTGGACCAGCAAGGTCATGCCAAGCCAGTTATGCCTTCACCATAACATAACCTCTATGCTGGTTGTCGTCTGACTGGATTATGTTGATTGCTGTCTTCATCCTAACGGTGTTAGTGTTCACCTAGTTTTGTTTAACGAATGTCCCGAATGGTATGTTAATAATACAAAACATTCAAACACAAAGATGGTTCCAACAGTATGACAAAACCTCCATAATAGAATTATCATACCTTTTGAGTTAGTTTGTAGCTGTTGAAGGCTCTTTCATGTTGTAGCCAAGACAAACACCAGATGCCAGTATCCTTGCTACAGTTTGAAACATTTGTTTCATCGAAAATCTGTTTAACATTTCAATGGGGTTAACGATTAAAGTTTGACATACCTGCTTAGATTATTTGGGAGACCATCCGGGTAATGGAAATTGCCCCAGGTTGTTGGGTCTAGGTTGACATGCCTGAAGTTGACGATGTTGCGGCTAATCATGAAGATCCTTCCCAAAGCTTGACACTGTGACCACATAATTTATCATAAATATTTTTTTGGTAAATTCAACAGATGTGAAAATAAATTTTAGCATGATATACTTAAGTATGAATTAATTGTTTAGTCACTCATGATGTGGTTCATATTAGTCTCTTTCCTAACCATAGTCTCAGTAGTTTTGCAGACGTCCAGTACATGAACTTTCTTATCCTTTACATCTATAATCATCAGATACCAGTCATCGGCAGCCTCGCAAATCGGCACCAAGACCTGCAAACGAAACGTACTTAGAAAAATGCAAACATGATGTTGGAACTCATTATATAGATGTGTTCGACTTACATGGTGTAGATCGTTTGTCTCGTGCATCCACATCTTCTGGTAACTATTTTGAAGCTTCTCAGTCGATTTCTCGCATAAGGCATCTCGGGCAAACACAGAGGGAAGGAACCATGTCTGAGGCGCCATGTATTTTAGTGCTGCAATTGACCCCATCATGCATGTGGTGTTTAGAATCTGTGAAAATAAGTGATGTTACTACCAACCAAAGTGGAGTGCGTTTGATCATATTCGAGCTACAGTATAAAATATGAGTATCACTTCGACGGATCGAATATAACGGCTTACTGACATCGGGGTGTATCGCGTGCTCCGGGCATAGTGACATGAAAACTCCTCTGGCCATCTTAAACTCGTTGTACTTGAAAAGCACCTCCCTAAATTTACATAGTCAAAGGTATCATACGTGGCTACTTTAATTTTGCTATGTGACAAGAATGTTAGAAATAGATGGGAACGTTAGATACAAAAGGGCAATACTTCGTACCCTAACTGATGTTCTGCCCCGAAAATATATGCAGCCACCTTATTTTGAACCATGGTGAGACACATTTCATGCGTAGGCCTAAAGCGCATCTCATAACTCTGTGGAAAAAAGTTGATCGTTTAAGAACATGGACAAACATAACCAGGCAGTTAAATTCGTGTAACGCACAAAATGATAGATCCAGTCAAGAAAGGCTACCACCGAGATGGTTGGAAGTGCACTGGTAGGATAAGGGGTACTCTTGCATTGACGAAACCCTGTTGTTTGCCTAACTACAGGAAGCATCTCCATTGATTTCGCTTTGGACGCCGCCATTATCTCCCGCAACGCAGAAGATGGAGTCTATTCATTATGTGTGACAACCAGGCTTTCCAATTTGGGTGACTTTCGTGGCCTAACTGCACTTGGTGTAGACGAGTAAAGTCCAGCAACCTCTGACGTCGGCTCGAATTCACGCCATAGCGGCAGATTATGGAGTTCCTATACGGATGATACCCCGTTGTGTACTACAAGTTAATTTTAAGATAATTAGTAGATACTAAGACAAATGAAATTAATTTCAATAGACACTTAGAAATTGCACAAACCTTGTCTTCTAAAGATCTCTGCTTCAATGAATTTTCATCAATAGGTGAATTGAATATCTTCGGGATACCCCCGGCCCAGTATGGGTTCATGTAAGTTGGTTGAGCTACATCGGTTGAGCCGGTGATAATCCTTGGCGTGGACCTCAGCTCATCGATGAGAAGATCATCATCTCCATCGGGTGAATCGGGGGCAACCATATAAAAAATTTGACCTTTTGGTGTAGCTAGCATCTGTTGGCCTTTACCTTTATCCTGTGAGGAAAGATTATGTGTGTAGGCCCTCCATTTCTGTGATGCTCCTTTCGTGTGGCTTGCATCAATAGCAGCTACATTTGTGGCGTCATTTGTAAGGTGTACATCTTTCAAAGCCATATCTGAATGGGTGGTAGGCATTTTAGATTGTGGATTCGGAATCATGACAATACTGTCATGGCGCTCGATATGAGTTCGGAGGAGTGCCATTACTTGCAACAATAGGGCCTCCGCAGTTGTGCTACGCTTGTCCAGGGATGCCATGATATTGCTAATGTCTTTAGTCTTTGTGTCCAGTGTCTGTTGGTAAAAGACAATCAAACTTAAACCATGTGGTGTTCCTGCTACACCGTTCAATTATATTTAAACAAATGAAATGCTTGATGTTGACTAACTTTGTAACCATCTTTTGAAAATTTTGTCACCGCCTTAATTAGTTTGGCACACTACATGGTTTGGAAGGGAAAAAAGCATTCTAAGAGAATTATTTTAAGATCCAAGACAAAATGAAAAACAACGAAAGCCTTTTCTTACAGGCATCAAATAGTTGTACCATCACAATCATAAAAAAACTCCTCATACAAGTGAAGAATAATGTGAGTACTCGAAATTTAATTTATATGGTATAGCGTTTGGGACACACTAAATTGTTTCATACACTAAAATGGTTGAAGTGTTACAGGAAGACCTTATTGGTTGCTTGTTTTTTGTACGAAACGAGATAATTTAACCTACCTTGATGGCCATCATAAGTCGATTTAGTGACTCCGTTGTAGCTGGATCTTGCTCTGTATGTGTTGGGTTCTGGGTAAGTTGTTATGGTAGTGGCTGAAAAAAGTAACATCAATAACTCGGTGAATATGCTGATGGTGGCGTACCACGTATAATATACAAACAAGAAGAAACTTTGGTAACGACATTAAAACCCCTAACAATGATAAATTTCATGAGCTGCTTGGTTATGGAAATGACAAAACTGACTTACGACATTAATAGTTAGTTCAAGGTTCATTGAAGAGTCCGCATCTTGAGTTGGCTGAGGCTGAGGACGAGTAACATTCTCACCAGGGACGAAACTGCATCAACTGACAAATGTTTCAATAATTTTTTTTACATCCTATAGAGAAAAAAAAATCAGTAAATATAAAAAAGGATAGGAGTTACCCGTCAGTAGCCATAACATCTTGTGACTCATCCAGGAAGGGTTTGCAAGCATCAATTTTTACTTCCTCCCTTTAGATCAACCATGCTTGAAAACTGGGGCTTTCGTGTATGATGAGAGGAGTTAGAGTTGGAGTTGGGTTTTATAGGCATCAGATGATGGGTGCAGAATAAGATATGATCGATACCTCATCCCCCTAACCACAAAGGAAAACCACTTAATTATTTTACGTTCAACCTAGGTTTAGGTTATTTCCCGCCAATTGTAGTGTACAAGCCTCCTCAGTTTCCAGATTAAGGCTTCTCCAATGGTAGAGAATGGTAATCATTTCATCAAGTATCCCTCGACTGATAAGTTGCATTAAATGCAAGCTATCAAACGGTTTCACTTTCAAGGCACGTGGAGTTAGTGAAGAGTCATGCGTAATATAAGAAGAGAAGATATTAGGTTCGTAGTGGAATATTTTCAAATTCAATTACGATTATATAATAATTAAATTTAGTTTTAATTAATAGTGAAAAAATATAGATATAACATCACCTTAGTTCTATTTTCGCCGATTCCTGAGAGGGGATATGATCAGTGTCAAACTTAGATGTGTAAATTCAATCCTGCATAACCATAACCTAATAACAGTGTCATTAGAATCCATGCATGGCACTTGTTATGAAATTTGCATGGAAGTTCATCCTGGATGCATATTTTGGAAGAGTGGGTCGCTTCACCATATCAAAATGTCCTTGAGAAATCAAAGTCAGCTGAAATATATTACATACATTGAAGTAATCAACCACAAAAAAAAACACTACGGAACCAAGCACAACATAAAGCAACCTCGGTAGCTCGTTTTCTTTTGGAAATGTGAAAAAATAAGGTACTTGAAAGAAAATAGTTCTTGATCCTAAAAATTTATTTTTATTTAAGACTCCTTTTTTTTAATATAAAAACTGATTAACCTTTTTAGAAGAATGATTTCTTATGTAAATTATACAAAAATCATTACGCCCGAAAAATTATTTTGTAACAATTTAAAGGATTAATTTTATTTTCGATAATATTTATCTCTCCAAATTATCCAGACGAATTATCTTTGCTATTATTTTCATTACAGTCAAATAATATAATACAAAAAAATGAAAAGTCAAATTTTGAATAAAATAAAAATATCAAAATTTATTAACGTAAAGGGTGTTGATCATACAATTATTAGAATATATTAATTAGGAAAAAAACAGAAAAATATCAAAGAGAATAAACAAAAAATCAATGTACTTTATTATAATGTTATTTTACAATTAGTGTACTCATTAGCGTACTATTGGTCTATACATTGATAAGCACCTTCTAATCAAAGGAAAAAAATGAGACATTTTTAACTTATTTTTTTTATTTCCTAACCCCTTTGTACCAACATAACATCAGTAATATTTACCTTGTAATGTTAAGTTGATTTAAAATAAATGTTAATTTTTTATTAATAACTGATATCACCACTAGTTATACTATAATTATCATTATTGTAAAAATAAAATAAAGCATTAAAATTTATGAGATATCAAATTATAATTCCGTGTAATATTGGTTTATATATATTAATGCAAGAAAAAAAAAGTTTTATAGAATAATAAAGATATGTGATGAACCTAAGTATATAAGTTGGAAGTATATCAAGTTAACCAATTGAACTCATTTGTTTTGTTTAGAATGGAAATACTTATAAAAGTTTTTTGGGGTATTGACCTCATTGTCCCAACAAAACTCCACCAATGGTTCAACATCAAAAAGAACAAAATATGGACCTATGTTGCATATAAAATTTTCAACTGAATTGATTATTTTACTAATTTTAAATATACTTTTTATTTTTAAAATTAAAAATAAATAATATTTAAATTATAATACATAATCCAAAAAATGCATAAAATCTTTTGTCTAATGTTATATCTGCATTAAATTAAAAAATATATAACAAATTTAATTATTTTAAAAAGAAAAAAGAAAAAGTTTGTAAATTATGCTTCTATTTTCTTATAAAGAAATACTTTTTATACACAAATTTTTTTTTATCATTAATATAGAATACTAATTTCATATTATAAATTTTAGAGTATGATTAGTTGCTATACTGTGTTAATTGATTCAGACGCATGGTTATTATTTATACATTCGAATTCAAATTCAAGTTTCCAACTCTAACTCCACACCATCTAGGGTGGGCATATTAAAGTTTTGTATTGTGACATTTGAGATAATCATGGCAGTTAAAAACTCTCCCAATAAAAAAAAAGATTTCACAAATCCTTTGCAAATTGTAAAATAGATTATTCATTACAAAAAAAATTCTTTAACAAGAATCATAATTTTTTGTCATTAAGTTTTGACTACCAAAATATCGTTTAATAAATTATCTAATTTTTTATTAAATTATTTTTTTACTAAAATATTTTTTAATAATTAGATTTTTTTTTCTAAAATACTCTTAAATAATTTTTATATTACTAAATTGTAATTTAACCAAAATTTTTGTTAACAAATATTTCTATATTTTACTATTAATTATCTGATATCAGTATAAATTATTTTAACATTAAATAAAAAAAATTTACCAATGTTAATATGTATAACAATTAATCAATTAAAATTATAGGGTATTTTAATAAATCTTGCATGTTCAAAAGATACCAGTATACATGATTTCATTTACTCCAATTTTTTACCGAAGAAATAATAGTACCTTTGAAAACAAAATTATTTAAAATAATTACTCATATTTCTTACATGTAGACAAAAATAAACATAATACTTCTAATACAGCATAAAAATTAATTTTGAGTTATTCACCTAACGTAAATAACTTCTAATAAAAAGTTAGAGTATAATAATTTTAAAGTTATCTTCTATGCCCCAATTTTAAAAAGAATAGACATTCGCCTTATAGAGTTATGTGCATTTGTTGTGTATTCAACTCTAACTTATTTAAAATTTAAAAGGCACAATAACTGCTACAGTTGTATCATAATAATGTCAAGGATACATGAATCATGAATCCTTGGTTAATATTTATTTAATGATTTGACCATCGTAATGCATGTATACAATATGTATAATAATGTTCTATTTTATCGCGTATAATATTTTGTGGAGTTGTGAGGAATCACACAATGCATACTGCAATATGGATCCGTCAAATACGATTTTTCACATACATAATTTTGGGCTCCATTTCCTCAGCAAAAATTTCATGACATTCACATTGCCAGCCCCACCACAGTCAAGGGAATCCGATTTCCCTGCCTCCACATCGTCAACAGAGACTCCTAAACCCTTAAATTACAAATAAAGGTTTACACGCATACAACAAGAAACAACTCCGATATAAACTGGCTATATAAACCTTTTACTAACACTGGCTATACACACATTCACATTAGTAAAAACACACCATGGTCACAACTAATAATAACCAACAATTTTTTTGCGTCTTTATTGGATGGATACCTAGGATTTATACTTCATATGAGGAGGTGGTAGAGCAACTACATGACTACGGCGATGGTGGGTGGATGGAGTTTCCAACTTTGGACAACGCAGAGGAAGCATGAGCTCTCTTCCAAGGAAATGTCAACGCCAAGAAGGGAAGAAAAATGATAGCCAAGGGCAAAGCCCCAGCAGGACTCCAACCACCGGAATGCCGCCAAATGGAGAGTATAGCGTTGAAAGCTTTGCACTTGCGTTTTGAAGAAGACCGTCGTCACACTACACCGCATTCCTGCCGTAAGTTTTTCTCCTTACCCATCTTCTTCCCTACTCAGACCAACACTTTGATGATAAATCATTTTCTTTCATCTTGCACCAACTTGCAGCAGACCAACTTGTGCCACACAAACCCATTTGGAACTCGCTTATCATCGTCAGCATGACCAGACTGTTGTCCAAAACATTCAACAAGTTGGACATCCCCAATCCGTTTACCGCATCATACTAGAAAACACATCAAACGGTGACCGAAATTTCCGTCATCTTGTGTCCGTTGTCCTTCCTGGTAAATCAGAAGCTTTGGTTGTTATTAGCTGCGTTGCGTCAGAGCCACACATTAGCTTAGAGGATTCCACTCGCCTCTGCCTCCGTAAGATGTGCCAAAATTTGAATGGTTACGTGGATGACTATAACCTTGACTTGGTTCTTGGATGGAAAGAGAGATACGTTGACCTGGCACGGGATATGAAAAAGCTAGAGACCAGGTTGCAGGAGGTTACGAGATACAATGACTCACTGCAAAAAATGGTTAACAGGGCAAACAAGACTCGCCAGGACGCCGAGAAACCTGCTCATACTCCAACTCCAGCCATCGTGTAGCTTGAATGGTTTGTCCCTATGTGGAGCATTAGGCTTATGTTAAGGATCTAATTGCCTTTTGCTAAACCATTCTGAATTTATCATATCATTGTTTTACTCATCGTGTAGTGCATTTTAGCAACAAAAATGTGGCTTTCACCATCCGCCTTTAGACTTAGGACCACTTCATGTGATGATTCTTAGCCAAATATTTTTAATTAACTTTAATCAACTTTCGTCATCCATTTCGCATATTTAGGATTTTCATTTTATAATATAATCTACCATTTTATCAAAACAACGTCTTTACCGTCTTTGCCCTAATAGGATTATGAATAAAAGAAACTAATTTTCATAAAATTTATTGCTCAAAACTATGAACCGCATCATAGTTCATATAACACTCATAATGCTCATTGAATAGAGAGACACAACATTCTTTTCAATAGTATACACAAAATTATGTTCAACTTAAAACATAAATTCACAGTATCATGCACTAATAAGAATTCCAAAAAAAAATAATGTACATGAAAAATCATAACACTATAAAAAATAATATAAAAAATTATCATGTAAATAAAATAAATATAATAAAAAATAAAAATATGAACTAGAGTATTATAAATTTTATAATGTCAAACAAAAGAAATTTTCTATAAATTTTTTAATATTGTCGGTACTCTTCAACTTAATATTATTTTGGAATAAAATTTTTTATTATTAATAACTTTATTATTACTTATGATTAATTTTTTATTTATTTTGTCATTTTAGATCGGATCATCATTTTTATTATACAAAAATTTTTATAACAAACACAGTATACAATAGTTACCATTACAATTTTTACAAGGTCGAATAAAAAAAAATTCATATAAAAAGAAAATAAAATGTAATACAGAATAAAAAAAACTCATACAAATAAGAAACAATAACAAATTTATAAATCCAATAATATATATTATATAAACACAAAAATTAGAATAAATGGTAAAAAAATTCATATAAATAGAATAAAATAAAAAATAAAAGATTTTATAAATAACATGGATATAGTACAGTACATGATGAAAAAAAAATTTATATGAACAAAAAATAATAAAAATACTATAAAAATTAACAAAAATAAGAATTCATATTAATAATATTGGTAGTATGAGAGAGTACTAAAAAACTAAAATATTTATCTTGACAGTGATTTAAACAAATCTGAGAATCTTGATGAAAAAAAAAATTTGAAACGAAAAACTACAAAGAACTAATGTGAAAGTATATGCTTACTTGTATCCTTTTTATAGAAGATAATGAAGGATAGGGTTGATAGAAAATAAATAAATTTCTCATCTAATTTTTTAATGGTAATCAGTCATCATTAATGTCAACGCAGAAGTTACAATTTTTAGAGTTACAATTTTTAGCTTCACGTGAACATGAGTTCAGAGGTCAAACCACTTACGTGTTGAGAGGTTTCAAAAGTTGCCATACACAAAAATAAAGCGTTCAACACACTCAACCACACTATTTTCTTCTCCAACGTAAATTCCAAACACACCCATTAATAAATTTACTTCAAAGTACACAAGAATTCCACTCATACCTGATACTTGTTTAACATAAGTAAATTAAGACATCAAAAATTAAAATTAATTCAATTAACTAATTTCATCACAATATTCAATTTTCAATATTAAACCCTAACGAAACTAACAGCTTTACTGATGAGCGGATAATTTGTACCCTTTTTGGCATTGTTTTTAGTATGTTTTTAGTAGTTTTAGTTGAGTTTTTAGTATCTTTTTATTAGTTTTTAGTTAAAATTCACTTTTCTGGACTTTACTATGAGTTTGTGTGTTTTTCTGTGATTTCAGGTATTTTCTGGCTGAAATTGAGGGACCTGAGCAAAAATCTGATCCAGAGACTAAAAAGGACTGCAGATGCTGTTGGATTCTGACCTCCCTGCACTCGAAGTGGATTTTCTGGAGCTACAGAAGCCCAATTGGCGCGCTCTCAACGGCGTTGGAAAGTAGACATCCTGGACTTTCCAGCAATATATGATAGTCCATACTTTTCTCAAGATTTGATGGCCCAAACCGGCGTTCAAAGTCACCCTCAGAAATTCCAGCGTTAAACGCCGGAACTGGCACCTAAATGGGAGTTAAACGCCCAAACCGGCATAAAAGCTGGCGTTTAACTCCAAGAAGAGTCTCTACACGAAATTGCTTCATTGCTCAGCCCAAGCACACACCAAGTGGGCCCGGAAGTGGATTTTTATGTCATTTACTCATCTCTGTAAACCTTAGGCTACTAGTTTTCTATAAGTAGGACCTTTTGCTATTGTATTAGAAATCTTTTGATCATGCTTTGATGATTAAACCCTCTTTGGGGGAGGCTGGCCATTCGGCCATGCCTAGACCTTGTTCTTATGTATTTTCAACGGTGGAGTTTCTACACACCATAGATTAAGGTGTGGAGCTCTGCTGTACCTCGAGTATTAATGCAATTACTATTGTTCTTCTATTCAATTCCGCTTGTTCTTTGTCCAAGATATCACTTGTTCTTCAACTTGATGAATGTGATGATCCGTGACACTCATCATCATTCTCACTTATGAACAAAGTGACTGACAACCACTTCTGTTCTACAAGCAACCAAGGCTCTAGTGCTTATCTCTTGGATTCTTTAACCGGAATCTTTGTGGTATAGGCGAGAACTGATGGCGGCATTCAAGAGAATCTGGAAGGTCTAACCTTGTCTGTGGTATTCTGAGTAGGATTCAATGATTGAATGACTGTGACGTGCTTCAAACTCCTAGCAGGCGGGGCGTTAGTGACAGACGCAAAAGAATCACTGGATTCTATTCCGGCCTGACCGAGAACCGACAGCTGATTAGCCATATGCTGTGACAGAGCATAGGAACATTTTCACTGAGAGGATGGGAGGTAGCCACTGACAACGGTGAAACCCTACATAAGCTTGCCATGGAAAGGAGTAAGAAGGATTGGATGAAGACAGTAGGAAAGCAGAGAGACGGAAGGGAAGGCATCTTCATACGCTTATCTGAAGTTCCTACCAATGAATTACATAAGTACCTCTATCTTTATCTTTATGCTTTATTCGTATATCACTATACCCATTTGAGTCTGCCTGACTAAGATTTACAAGGTGACCATAGCTTGCTTCATACCAACAATCTCCGTGGGATCGACCCTTACTCACGTAAGGTATTACTTGGACGACCCAGTGCACTTGCTGGTTAGTTGTGCAAAGTTGTGTTTATGCCATGGTATTGAGCACCAAGTTCTTGGGGCCATTACTAGGGATTATTTGAGTTGTGAAAAGTAGTGATCACAATTTCGCACACCAAGTTTTTGGCGCCGTTGCCGGGGATTGTTTCGTGTATGGACAACTGACGGTTCATCTTGTTGCTTAGATTAGGTATTTTTCAGAGTTCTTAAGAATGAATTCTAGTGTTTCAAAGTGATGTTCTTATCATCACCAAGCTGATTGATCTTCATCAATTTAGCTCTTGAATGCAATGTTCTGCTGAAGCTTGGCTAGCCATGTCTAATTTCTTTAGACTAAAGCTTTAGACTAACATTGCATGATTCCTGGAATTCTCATTAAGAATTTTGATACCTTTATTTTCTTTTCCATATAATTTTCGAAAAAGCAAAAAAAAATTACAAAATCATAAAAACCAAAAATATTTTATGTTTCTTGTTTGAGTCTAGTGTCTCATCTTAAGTTTGGTGTCAATTGCATGCATTCATTCATTTGTCTTAAGGATCTTCAAGTAATTCTTGATTATTTTTTACTCTAATCTTTGAATTCTCTTGACTTGAGTGTTTTGTTATTCTCCATATGCATTCTCATTTTGTCAGTGTCAGTAGTGTACAAACTGCTAAGTTTGGTGTCTTGCATGCATTGTTATTTGATTTTAGTTGCATTTTGATTATTAAAAATCCAAAAATATTTTTAATTTGTGTCTTCTCAAGTCAATAATACAGAGAATTGAAGATTCAGAACATACAGCAGAGGAATTGCACAGAAAAAGCTGGGCGTTCAAAACACCCAGTGAAGAAGGACAGACTGGCGTTTAAACGCCAGCCAGGGTACCTGGTTGGGCGTTTAACGCCCAAAAGGGTAGAGTTTTGGGCGTTAAACGCCAGAATGTGCACCATTCTGGGCGTTTAACGCCAGGATGGCACAAGGGGGAGGATTTTGTTTTCAAATCAATTTTTTTTCAAGTTTTCAAAGTTTTTCAAAATCAAATCTTTTTCAAATCATATCTTTTCAATCAAATGTTTTCAAAATCAATTTCTTTCCTTTTTCAAAAATACTTGCTATCAATTAATGATTTGATTCAACATTTCAAGTATGTTGCCTTTTCTGTTGAGAAAGGTTTAATGTTTGAATCATATCTTTTCTTGATAGCCAAGTTATTAATTTTTAAAATCAAATCTTTTTAAAATTGTTTTCAAATCATATCTTCTCAATCACATATTTTTTAAAACCAATCATATCTTCTTAACTTCATCTTTTTCAAAATAGTTTTCAATCAAATCTTTTTGACTTCTAATTTCAAAATCTTTTTCAAAAATCACTTGATTTCTTTCCCACTCTTATTTTCGAAAATTAATTAGTGTTTTTCAAAATGTTTTCAAAATCTTTTACTTAATTTTCGAAAATTACTTCCCTTCTTCTCACATCCTTCTATTTATGGACTAACACTATTCCTTAATGCAAAATTCGAACTCCATCTTCTTTGATAAGTTCGAATTTTCTACTTCTGTCTTCTACTTTTCTTTTCCTCTGACACCTCAAGGAATCTCTATACTGTGACATAGAGGATTCCACATTTTCTTGTTCTCTTCTCTTTCATATGAGCAGGAGCAGAGACAAAGGCATTCTAGTTGAAGCTGACCCTGAACCTGAAAGGACCTTGAAGCGAAAGCTAAGAGAAGCTAAGGCACAATTCTCTATAGAGGACCTAACAGAAATCTTCAAAGAAGAAGAAGACATGGCAGCCGAAAACAACAACAATGCAAACAATGCAAGGAAGGTGCTGGGTGACTTTACTGCACCTACTCCCAATTTCTATGGGAGAAGCATCTCTATCCCTGCCATTGGAGCAAACAACTTTGAGCTTAAGCCTCAATTAGTTTCTCTAATGCAACAGAATTGCAAGTTTCATGGACTTCCACTGGAAGATCCTCATCAGTTTTTAGTTGAATTCTTGCAAATCTGTGACACTGTCAAGACCAATGGGGTTGACCCTGAGGTCTACAGACTTATGCTATTCCCTTTTGCTGTAAGAGACAGAGCTAGGACATGGTTGGACTCACAACCTAAAGAAAGCCTGGACTCATGGGAAAAGCTAGTCAATGCCTTCTTGGCAAAGTTCTTTCCACCTCAAAAATTGAGTAAGCTTAGAGTGGAAGTCCAAACCTTCAGACAGAAGGATGGAGAATCCCTCTATGAAGCTTGGGAAAGATACAAACAATTGATCAGAAAATGTCCTTCTGACATGCTTTCTGAATGGAGCATCATAGGTATTTTCTATGATGGTCTCTCTGAACTATCCAAGATGTCTTTGGATAGCTCTGCTGGAGGATCTCTTCATTTGAAGAAGACGCCTACAGAAGCTCAAGAACTGATTGAAATGGTTGCAAATAACCAATTCATGTACACTTCTGAAAGGAATCCTGTGAACAATGGGACTAATCAGAAGAAAGGAGTTATTGAGATTGATACTCTGAATGCCATATTGGCTCAGAATAAAATACTGACTCAACAAGTCAATTTGATTTCTCAAAGTCTGTCTGGAATGCAAAATGCACCAAGCAGTACTAAGGATGCTTCATCTGAAGAAGAAGCATATGATCCTGAGAACCCTTCAATGGAAGAGGTGAATTACCTAGGAGAACCCTATGGAAACACCTATAATTCTTCATGGAGAAATCATCCAAATTTCTCATGGAAGAATCAAGAGAGACCTCAACAAGGTTTCAACAACAATAATGGTGGAAGAAACAGGTTTAGCAATGGCAAGCCTTTTCCATCATCTTCTCAGCAACAGACAGAGAATTCTAAGCAGAACACCTCTGACTTAGCAACCATGGTCTCTGATCTAATCAAAACCACTCAAAGTTTCATGACTGAAACAAGGTCCTCCATTAGAAATTTGGAGGCACAAGTGGGACAGCTGAGCAAGAAAGTTACTGAACTCCTTCCTAGTACTCTCCCAAGCAACACAGAAGAAAATCCAAAAGGAGAGTGCAAGGCCATCAACATGGCCGAATTTGGAGAGGAAGGAGAGGCAGTGAACGCCACTGAGGAAGACCTCAATGGGCGTGCACTGACCTCCATTGAGTTCCCCAATGAGGAACCATGGGAATCTGAGGCTCAAAATGAGACCATAGAGATTCCATTGGATTTACTTCTGCCTTTCATGAGCTCTGATGAGTATTCTTCCTCTGAAGAGGATGAGTATGTCACTGAAGAGCAAGTTGCTAAATACCTTGGAGCAATCATGAAGCTAAATGACAAGTTATTTGGAAATGAGACTTGGGAGAATGAACCTCCTTTGCTCACCAAAGAACTGGATAACTTGTCTAGGCAGAAATTACCTCAAAAGAGACAAGATCCTGGGAAGTTTTCAATACCTTGTACCATAGGCACCATGACCTTCAAGAAGGCTCTGTGTGACTTAGGGTCAAGTGTAAACCTCATGCCTCTCTCTGTAATGGAGAAGCTAGGGATCTTTGAGGTGCAAGCTGCAAGAATCTCATTAGAGATGGCAGACAACTCAAGAAAACAAGCTCATGGACTTGTAGAGGATGTTTTGGTAAAGATTGAAAACCATTACATCCTTGCTGATTTCATAGTCCTAGAGACTGGGAAGTGCATGGATGACACCATCATCCTTGGCAGACCCTTCCTAGCCACAGCAAAGGCTGTGATTGATGTTGATAGAGGCGAACTGATCATTCAAGTGAATGAAGAATCCTTTGTATTTAAGGCTCAAGGATATCCCTCTATCACCATGGAGAGGAAGCATGAAGGGCTTCTCTCAAATCAGAGTCAAACAGAGCCCCCACAGTCAAACTCTAAGTTTGGTGTTGGGAGGCTACAACCAAACTCTAAGTTTGGTGTTGAACCCCCACATTCAAACTCTAAGTTTGGTGTTGGGAGGTTCCAACATTGCTCTGAGAAAATGTGAGGCTCCATGAGAGTCCTCTGTCAAGCTAATGACATTAAAGAAGCGCTTGTTGGGAGGCAACCCAATGTTATATTTTGACTATTTTCTTTTGTTATTTTATGTTTTTTGTAGGTTGATGATCATGAGAAGTCACAAAATCAATTGAAAAAGCAAAAACAGAATGAAAAACAGGAAGAAAAACAGCACACCCTGGAGGAAGAACCCACTGGCGTTTAAACGCCAGTGAGGCTAGCAGTTGGGCGTTTAACGCCCAGTCTGGCACCATTCTGGGCGTTTAACGCCAGAAAGGGGCACCAGACTGGCGTTAAACACCAGAAAAGGGCAAGAACCTGGCGTTAAACGCCAGAAATGGGCACCAGCCCGGCGTTTAACGCCAGAATTGGCTCAAAACGTGATTTTGCTTGCCATTTGGTGCAGGGATGACTTTTCCTTGACACCACAGGATCTGTGGACCCCACAGGATCCCCACCAACCCCACCACTCTCTCTCTTCTTCACTCATTCACCAATCACCTCAATACCTCTTCCCCAAAAACCCTTCACCTATCAAATCCCTTCTTTCTCTTCACCACTCACATCCATCCTTCATAAAACCCCACCTACCTCACCATTCAAATTCAAACTACTTTCCCACCCAAACCCACCCTCACTTGACCGAACTTTACCCTTCCCCCTCTCCTATATATACCCTTCTTCACTCCTTCATTTTCACACAACCTAAACACCACTTCTCCCCCTCTTTGGCCGAACACAAAAGCCACTCCCTTCTTCCTCATTTCTTCTTCTTCTACTCTCTTCTTTCTTCTTTTGCTCGAGGACGAGCAAACCTTTTAAGTTTGGTGTGGTAAAAGCGTTGCTTTTTCGTTTTTCCATAACCATTTATGGCATCCAAGGCCGGAGAAACCTCTAGAAAGAGGAAAGGGAAGGCAAAAGCTTCCACCTCCGAGTCATGGGAGATGGAAAGATTCATCTCAAGGGTGCATCAAGACCACTTCTATGAAGTTGTGGCCTTGAAGAAGGTGATCCCCGAGGTCCCTTTTTCACTCAAAAAGGGTGAATATCCAGAAATCCGACATGAGATCCGAAGAAGAGGTTGGGAAATTCTTACCAACCCCATTCAACAAGTCGGAATCTTAATGGTTCAAGAGTTCTATGCCAATGCATGGATCACCAAGAACCATGATCAAAGTGTGAACCCGGACCCAAAGAATTATCTTACTATGGTTCGGGGGAAATACTTGGATTTTAGTCCGGAAAGTGTAAGGTTGGCATTCAATTTGCCCATGATGCAAGGAGATGAACACCCTTACACTAGAAGGGTCAACTTTGATCAAAGGTTGGACCAAGTCCTCACAGTCATATGTGAAGAGGGCACACAATGGAAGAGAGATTCAAGAGGCAAGCCGGTTCAATTGAGAAGGCATGACCTCAAACCCGTGGCTAGAGGATGGTTGGAGTTTATCCAACGCTCAGTCATTCCCACTAGCAACCGGTCCGAAGTTACTCTAGACCGGGCCATCATGATTCATAGCATCATGATTGGAGAAGAAGTGGAAGTTCATGAGGTTATAGCCCAAGAACTCTATAAGGTGGCGGACAAGTCCTCTACCCTAGCAAGGTTAGCCTTTCCTCATCTCATTTGTCACCTCTGTTATTCAGTTGGAGTTGACATAGAGGGAGACATCCCCATTGATGAGGATAAGCCCATCACTAAGAAGAGGATGGAGCACACAAGAGACCCCACTCATCATGAGATCCCTGAGATGCCTCAAGGGATGCACTTTCCTCCACAAAACTATTGGGAGCAACTGAACACCTCCCTAGGAGAACTAAGTTCCAACATGGGACAACTAAGGGTGGAGCATCAAGAACACTCCATCATCCTCCATGAAATTAGAGAAGATCAAAGAATCATGAGAGAGGAGCAACAAAGACAAGGAAGAGACATTGAGGAGCTCAAACACTCCATAGGATCTTCAAGAGGAAGAAAGAGCCGCCATCACTAAGGTGGACCCGTTCTTTAATCTCCTTGTTCTTTATTTTCTGTTTTTCGAATTTTAGTGCTTATGTTTATCTATGTTTGTGTCTTGTGATCATTAGTGTCTTAGTGTCTATGCCTTAAAGTTATGAATGTCCTATGAATCCATCACCTTTCTTAAATAAAAAAATGTTCTTAATTGAAAAAGAAAAAGAATTGCATGAATTTTGAATTTTATAGCAGTTTAATTATTTTGATGTGGTGGCATTACTTTTGTCTTCTGAATGTATGCTTAAACAGTGCATATGTCTTTTGAATTTGTGGTTCATGAATGTTGGCTCTTGAAAGAATGATGAAAAAGGAGACATGTTACTGAGGATCTGAAAAATCATAAAAATGATTCTTGAAGCAAGAAAAAGCAGTGAATACAAAAAAAAAGAGGCGAAAAAAAAAACCGAAAAAAAAGGGAAAGAGAAAAAGAAAGAATAAAGTTGTGATCCAAGGCAAAAAGAGTGTGCTTAAGAACCCTGGACACCTCTAATTGGGGAATCTAGCAAAGCTGAGTCACAATCTGAAAAGGTTCACCCAATTATGTGTCTGTGGCATGTATGTATCCGGTGGTAATACTGGAAGACAGAGTGCTTTGGGCCACGGCCAAGACTCAATAAGTAGCTGTGTTCAAGAATCATCATACTTAACTAGGAGAATCAATAACACTATTTGGATTCTGAGTTCCTAAAGAAGCCAATCATTTTGAGTTGCAAAGGATAGAGTGAGATGCCAAAACTGTTCAGAGGCAAAAAGCTAAAAGCCCCGCTCATCTAATTAATACTGATCTTCATAGATGTTTTTGGAATTCATTGCATATTCTCTTCTTTTTATCTTATTTGATCTTCAGTTGCTTGAGGACAAGCAACAATTTAAGTTTGGTGTTGTGATGAGCGGATAATTTGTACCCTTTTTGGCATTGTTTTTAGTATGTTTTTAGTAGTTTTAGTTGAGCTTTTAGTATCTTTTTATTAGTTTTTAGTTAAAATTCACTTTTCTGGACTTTACTATGAGTTTGTGTATTTTTCTGTGATTTCAGGTATTTTCTGGCTGAAATTGAGGGACCTGAGCAAAAATCTGATCCAGAGACTGAAAAGGACTGCAGATGCTGTTGGATTCTGACCTCCCTGCACTCGAAGTGGATTTTCTAGAGCTACAGAAGCCCAATTGGCGCGCTCTCAACGGCGTTGGAAAGTAGACATCCTGGGCTTTCCAGCAATATATGATAGTCCATACTTTGCCCAAGATTTGATGGCCCAAACCGGCGTTCAAAGTCACCCTCAGAAATTCCAGCGTTAAACGCCGGAACTGGCACCTAAATGGGAGTTAAACGCCCAAACTGGCATAAAAGCTGGCGTTTAACTCCAAGAAGAGTCTCTACACGAAATTGCTTCATTTCTCAGCCCAAGCACACACCAAGTGGGCCCGGAAGTGGATTTTTATGTCATTTACTCATCTCTGTAAACCTTAGGCTACTAGTTTTCTATAAGTAGGACCTTTTGCTATTGTATTAGAAATCTTTTGATCATGCTTTGATGATTAAACCCTCTTTGGGGGAGGCTGGCCATTCGGCCATGCCTAGACCTTGTTCTTATGTATTTTCAACGGTGGAGTTTCTACACACCATAGATTAAGGTGTGGAGCTCTGCTGTACCTCGAGTATTAATGCAATTACTATTGTTCTTCTATTCAATTCCGCTTGTTCTTTGTCCAAGATATCACTTGTTTTTCAACTTGATGAATGTGATGATCCGTGACACTCATCATCATTCTCACTTATGAACAAAGTGACTGACAACCACTTCTGTTCTACAAGCAACCAAGGCTCTAGTGCTTATCTCTTGAATTCTTTAACCGGAATCTTCGTGGTATAGGCGAGAACTGATGTCGGCATTCAAGAGAATCCGGAAGGTCTAACCTTGTCTGTGGTATTCTGAGTAGGATTCAATGATTGAATGACTGTGACGTGCTTCAAACTCCTAGCAGGCGGGGCGTTAGTGACAGACGCAAAAGAATCACTGGATTCTATTCTGGCCTGACCGAGAACCGACAGCTGATTAGCCATATGCTGTGACAGAGCATAGGAACATTTTCACTGAGAGGATGGGAGGTAGCCACTGACAACGGTGAAACCCTACATAAGCTTGCCATGGAAAGGAGTAAGAAGGATTGGATGAAGACAGTAGGAAAGCAGAGAGACGGAAGGGAAGGCATCTTCATACGCTTATCTGAAGTTCCTACCAATGAATTACATAAGTACCTCTATCTTTATCTTTATGCTTTATTCGTATATCACTATACCCATTTGAGTCTGCCTGACTAAGATTTACAAGGTGACCATAGCTTGCTTCATACCAACAATCTCCGTGGGATCGACCCTTACTCACATAAGGTATTACTTGGACGACCCAGTGCACTTGCTGGTTAGTTGTGCAAAATTGTGTTTATGCCATGGTATTGAGCACCAAGTTCTTGGGGCCATTACTAGGGATTATTTGAGTTGTGAAAAGTAGTGATCACAATTTCGCACACCATTTACCTATGATGCAACTTCATCGTTCTTAAACATATAAATCTTTAAACAACTTATAGAATAAAACAACTCCTCATGTTAAACTCTGCCTCCAAAATAAATAATTAATTACACATAAATAAAATTAACTGCACAATATATCACCATACATTTCAATCCATTTTTTTTATAACACGTTTAATTCCATTTATTGACAGCTTTTTAATTCACATCACCATTAGTACACCCATCATAACTAAAAAAAAATTTCATGCATTCGAATATAACAGCCCATTTTCCTATAATGGACTACTTTCCACTCATTAGCCCAAGATAAATAATGGCTCAGCTCATTCTGTAGAACAGCTAACAAAAATTCCAATAAGGAGCCAGCTTATTTAGGACTAGGACAATAATGATAAGCTATAAATTGAACACTAGACAAATGGACACACTGGTCACTTGCAAAACTATTCCATCAAATCAAAACCGCAAAACTATTCCATCAAATCAACACTATTAACATAATTTAGATTAAATTTGTATGCTGCAGAAGATTGGAACACAAAATTTCCATGTTTATACAGTGGTACACGTGATAACCTTCCCATAATATAAATATATTATATATATAATATAATATAAAATATTTGAGAAATGGTTCTATCTTTCATCCGGTGAATTATGGTTAGACATCTCATACATTTAAGGCTATTGTCAAAACAGCAGCTAGTTTCAAAAACGGGTTTAGATGGATGTGCAGTCACCCATGGTTGCCTACTGGTGCAGTCGGAGCCAAAGTTCTAACCATTAATATTTATTAATAATTTTCGTATATATGATGTATTTTTTAACAATGCTTGGAATCTTCATTGCATTTCCTCATTCATCTTGAATTACACCTATGCTGTCGAGGATACGCATTCTGAAGTATAGTTCGTTGTTACTATTCGAAGACCTCTTCTTCATCTCCCCAATAATTATGATAGAAATTTTTTAGAATACGTATCATCGATGGAATATTTAGCACTTACCATGGGACCGAGACTAACATTACTCTACATTTCCTTTTTCTCTTTGTTGTCCTTTCTTTTTGTAGGATCTCGATTATGGCCAATGATAACACATCCTCTCCTATTTCAACACACACTGAACTGGTGGCCATGAATACCATCCTCTAGGCAGAAGTGAAAAAGATGGCCGATCTTCTAGTTAGTAGAACCAATGGAAATAAGGAGGCTGGAGAGAAAAAGAATACAGACAAAGAAAATCTTGAAGATGAACATTATTATGAGACAAATGCAGTGATAGAAGTCATTCCTCCAAAAGCTACAAAAAGAATAGCAAACCCTTTCTCGGCAGAGATAATGAATTTTTAAATGCCAAAGAATTTTATACTCCTAACAACATTGAAGCCGTATGAAGGAATTGGTGACTCCAAGATAAACGTCAACAAATTCGAATCAATGATGTTTCTGAACGGTACTTTTAATCTAATCTTATGTCGTTCTTTTTCCACTTTCCTTGATGGAGTTGCTTTACTTTGGTCTTCTAGTTTGCTTGCAGGTTCAATTTCTAGCTTTGAAGAATTTACCAACCTATTCATCAACCATTTTGTGGCCTAAAAAATCTATATCCATGACTCTAATTACTTCAGCACCATCAAACAGGGCTAGTACAAAATCTTAAAAGATTACATGACAAGATTCACCAAAGTTGCGATGGAAATTCCTAATCTTAGTCCCAAGGTACATTTGCACGCTTTGAAAAGTAATCTCCACCCAAAAAAATTCCAAGAGATGATTGCTGTTACCAAACCTAAAACACTCACCGAATTTAAAGATAAAGCGGCTGGGTAGGTAGAGATCAAGGTACTTATGGAAGCCAAGAGAGCTAAAAAATAGACTCCCTAAAGAGATGAAAACAAGCACAGAAGATCAAATCAGACATAAGAACACAAGAAACCATTCAAACTGACACCAAAATTTAACTCCTCTACACAATTCAACATTAAAAGAGAAGACATAATAAAAAAATTCTTCATGTTAAGATTATAAAACCACCAAGCAAAGCAGGGACTTATCAAGACCAGAAGTACGTGGACAAAACAAAGCATTGTGCATTATACCAGAAATTTGGACACACAACCGATGAATGTGGTAGCAAAAAACCTACTGGAATGGCTGGCACGTCAAGGATTGCTGGATAAATACGTCAATGACCGAATTCAAAGAGATACAACAGACCTTGCAACAATGGCTGAAAACTCAAACCTTACCTCAGCATCTAAAGATAAAGAAAAATGGCATATCCAACCCCGACCTCCTACACCATGGGGAGTCATCAACTACATTTCAGGAGATTTTGCAGGAGGGAAAATTACCAACTCAACCAGAAAATGAAGTTATCGAGCAATATTAACTATGGAAGGGTCTTCATTTGCACCACAACCAACTTCCCCCCGCTAGCAACATCACTTTCAATACCTCAGATTTGCAGTCACAATGGCCAAACCTTGATGACTTTGTGGTATTCTCTATAAACATAGGGGACTTAATGGTCAAGAAAGTCTTACTTGATTCAGGAAGCAGTGCCAACGTGTTCTATTCAACCTTTAAGAAAATGCAACTAAGTGAAAATGCTTTGCAACTGTTAACCGGAGAATTGGTAGGGTTCTCTGAGAAAAGAGTTATCGTGACATGTTATGTTTGGTTGAGAACTACCCAAGGGGAACATCCGTACTAAAAAACCCTAGACATTCAATTTTTAGTAGTTGACTGTATAAGCCCCCTATAATATTATTTTGGGATAACCATTCCTTAATTCTTTTGGAGCTATTGTTTCAACGATTCACTTATGTGTAAAGTTTCTTGTGCAAGACGACATCGTTGCAACTGTACATGTTGACTATAAAGATGTAAGACAATGTTACAATACAGATTTGACACTAAGATCACCACCATAAGAACCTATTCAACAGTTCTTCTCTGTATACAACATCGACGATATCCCAACACTAGCCGAGCTTAACCATCGGGACAACTATGCAAGCCGACTACAACTCACAAGAAACAATTGCCAATATACAAACATCGGTTTTGCTTTTTCTACAGGTGATGCACAAAACCTCACGAAATTGCTTCAATACAAGGCTGATCTCTTTGCATGGACCCCGCGGATATGCCTTGAATCGACCCAAATATTATATGTCACAAACTCACTGTCAACCCAAACATCCAACCAATCCGGTAGAAAAAATGAAAGCTCGGGATTGAACGGAAAAATGTTACCATTTCAGAAACTCAGGAACTTCTCAACGAAGGATTCATACGTGAAATCAGATTCACATCATGGTTGGCAAATATAGTTATGGTAAAGAAAAGCTCGGAATGTGGTGCATATGTGTATATTTTACAAATTTGAACAAGATCTTTCCCAAAGATTCATACCCATTGCCGAGCATTGACAATTTAGTAGACAACACCTCCGGCTTCAAAGTTCTAAACTTCATGGATGTCTATTTCAGTTATAATCAGATACAGATGCACCAGAAGACCAAGACAAAACCGCATCAATAATTGATCACGATAATTTTTTTTATAAACTAATGCCTTTTAGACTTCAAAATACAGGTGCAACTTTCTAGAGGCTGATGGACAAGGTCTTCCGAGATCAGATTGGTCAGAACATATAAGTATACATCAATGACGTGGTAGTACAATCAAAATCTGAAGAGACCTACCAAACTGACCTTTTGGAAGTTTTCCAGCAATTACGAAAATACAACATGAGATTAAACCCCCAGAAGTGTGCATTTGGAGTCCATGGAAGTAAATTCCTTGGTTTTATTTAACACATCAAGGGATAGAAGCAAATCTCGACAAATGTTGAGCTGTAATCCAAATGAAGTCACCCCGAACTATCAAACAAGTTCAGCAACTCACCGAACGCCTGGCAGCACTATGAAGGTTCTTACCTGTAGCCACCGTAAGGTCATACCACTTCTTCAACAGCCTAGAAAAGGCCAAGAACTTCATATGCATAGATGAATGTGAACAAGCATTCACCGACTTAAAAAATATTCTCAGCTCTCCGCCAATCTTCCAAAAACTGTAATATGGTAAACCTCTCTATCTATATCTTTCGATTTTACATCACGCAATTAGCTCTGTACTTGTTATAGAAACAAGAAATGAGTAACACCCAGTTTATTTCGTCAGCAAGATATTACATAATGCAAAAATAAGATATCCAACTATAGAAAAACTAGCATTTGCTTTGATAATCACTGTTCGACATCTACACCATTATTTTCAAAGTCATCAAATCATAGTTCGGATTAATCAACCGCTGTGTCAAATACTAACATGGCCAGATCTTGTTGGAAGTCTCATCAAATGGTCAGTAGAACTATCAAAGTTCGACATCTCATATTAATCAAGAGGATCGTTGAAGGATCAAAATGTTGCCGACAATAGTCGACAATTTACTGATAAGAAAATATCATATTTTTTAATAAATCTTCACATTAAGCACCAATTTTTTTTTTGTGGAGCACCTAGAAAGTAACGGGCTTGCAAAGGCAGCCAATAAGATTATTTTGCAAGCTTTAAGGAAAAAGTTAACAAAAGCTAAAGGATGTTGGGCTGAGTGAATTCCTGAAATCTTATGGAGTTACAATACTATACCACAGTCCTCAACAAAAGAAACATTGTTCCGACTAGTGTACAGGAGCAGAATGCATGATACCAATAAAAATCTCTCAAGGATCAATCAGAACTAATCTCTTGGACGAAGAAAAAAATACACAAGCACTATTAGCCAAGCTTGATACACTGGATGAAGAACGCGATCTAGCTAGACTCAGGCAACAAACTATGCAAATCACAATATAGCAAAAATATAATAAGAAGGTACGTCCGAGAACACTACAGTAAGGATACCTGGTACTCCAAAAAATCGAAGATGTTCGAAAATCTCCAGGTCATGAAAAACTGACAGCAACTTGGGAAGGCCCTTTTAGGGTGACAAAGGTGCACAGAAATGGAGCATATTCTTTACAAACATTAACTGGGACCGACCTACCTAATACTTGGAACATATCATCATTATATTTGTACCATAGTTAATCCCTTGTAAAATATGGGGCCGAAAGGTACTCATTTTTCTTATCTTGAGCTTTTCATCATGCATCGGGTTTTACTCGGACAGGTTTTAACGAGGCCAATTACCCCGCACCTTCCACAACCAAAGGTATTGTCAATTCAAATAAAAATTATACAATATCTTATTCATACAAACCCAACATACAAAATTTGGAAGTTAACAAATCTTGGTACTTAAACACCATAAAACATCATACAATTCAAATGTCTAACCATTGTTCAGACAAAACAAAAATCGATATGAAAAGATAAGATACAATCCAATGATCACGAAAGATTAATAAAAAATTTCCCAAACTAAGGTAACCCAAAACGATCATATATTACATATCCTTCTCACCAGCAACCATATTTTCATCCTTGACCTCACCAATTTCATCATCAACAAGCTTACCATTGACAACTTTCTTGGTGACATCAAGATTGCCGACATCAAACTCGGGCAAAAAGGTCACAACCTGACTCACCGCCCGATCAAAACCAGCAGCAAACATCTCCAACACCTCATTTTTCAACTTGTGAATTCTGGAAGTCTTTTTTCCTTTGTCATTATCGGACTCTTTCATTTGGCTTTGTAATAGACAGATATGATCCTGCAGCTTTGTCACTTCTTCCTCTTTGCTTTTCATCTTTGAGGTTACATATACATAACATCGTCCCCTTCCATCAAAGATTTTTCCAATTTGGTTATCTTTTCTACAGCACCCCTTTCTTCAACACCAATCAGCTTTGTCATCTGACCTATGCATAATAACCTCGTACCAATCACCTACATAAACAAACATCAACATCAAACTAAATAAAGGTATACAAATATTTAATGACCTCATCTATACCAGAATATACTTTCCAATACCCTCTTTCCCAACTTTTTTCAACAGCTTCACATCACCAGAATGCTGAGCGACCTTATGAGCCAATTTTGAGAGTGAAAAAATTTTGCCCCAAACCGACTGTGCACCAGTCCCTTTGATATAACCATAAAGCCTTTTTTGCTTTTCAAACATAGTACTTGTAACACCCCAATTACCCAAAGCCTTACCTCTATCTGTAAAGCAAAGGTTAATCAGAGGTTACGACAGTCCTAGGGCTTATACATATTTATATATATAGAAGAAAATAATATATTATAGAAGCCTTGTAACACCCTACCATACAAAGTCTTATGCTTAAGTCATAATTCAGAGATGGCAAGGTATTACGACCTCTAAAAATAAAAATTTAGTACGTATAGTAGTATGAATGATTGATTATAACTAGGAGCCTTTATAGAAAAAGGGGTAAACGAAAATCGCAACTTGAAAGCGCAACACTCCGATCGATAACGTAACGAACAAGGATAAACCAACGCGCGATAATATATATACAAGGGAGTGTCAAAAACAAGAATATCAAGACTCGAAATTCGGCTGCGAAGATAACCGGTCCGAGCATAGCAATATATACATATGATAAGATAAGAAAAACCCCAAAGGAAACCCAAAGGGACACAAATACATAAAACCTATTCTCCAAAATCTCCCATAAGAGGAGTCATCACAGTTGTATTATTTAATGGAGATAAAAGTATCTAAGCAAAATATATAAACCAAAACATAGTTCCAAGAACAAAGGATCTTCGCAAATCTAGAAGTCTCCAGCATGCCTCAGCAGGAAACCTCACACCCTACATCTGAAAACCACAAAATCCGCATGGGTGAGAACCAGAGGTCCCCAGCATGGTAACAGCTTCCACATATATAATACATAATAATAGAGAAAAGCAAAAGGCAATTCTAGAACTTCCTCAAGATAATATCAAGCTTATAAACAAGCTAAACCATAAAAGGGCATATGACTAAAGGTTCTTCAGTCTAAACAATACTTCCCTTTCCAATTTCTTCAAACCTCCCAACTACCAGCAGGAGTATAATGTAGCAAACACAGTTATATCAAACAAGAAATATACAAATAGGAACAAATAAGGCATTTAGACAATTAGCAAGTAATATGCAGTCAAATAGGCAATCTCAAACAATTTGCGGCTTTATGCCCCGCCTTTCCACAATTGTAGCACAAACCCCATCCGGCCTTGCATGGTGCTCCCGGATGGTGACTTCCACACCTAGTACAAGCTTGATCATTCTGAGGCTGCTTCCCAAACTTCTTTCCTTGGGAGTTGTTGTTGTTGGGCCTCCTGAAAGAGCTTTCCCTCTTGAAAGGCGGACCTCTAGGTGCAAAGCTCTTCCCTCGGTTCTATGGGAATGATCCTTTGTGACTCCCTTTCTCAGCGGTTGCCCTTTTTACACACTCTTCAGCAACCCTACACTTGTTCACCAATTCGGAGAAAGTCCTAATCTCCATTGGTCCCACTGAGCTAAAGATATCGCTCCGGAGTCCTCCTTCATACTTAACACACTTCCATTCCTCATATTCCACCGGAGTCCCTTGGCACATACGAGAGAACCTGAATAGTTCTTCAAACTTGTCAGTATACTCTGATACGGACATGGTACCCTGCTTCAGCTGTAGTAACTCAAGTTCCTTAGCCGTCCTAGTAGAAGTCGGAAAGTACTTCTTATAGAACTCCTCTTGGAAGACATTCCAGGTGATATAGTCATCACCTTGCTGCAGAAGACGTCGGATACCTTGCCACCAATGCGACGCTTCACCTGTGAGCATATAGGTAGCAAACTCGACACGCTGTCCTTCAGGTACCACTTGTACTTGCAGTGCTCGCTCTATAGCCTGAAACCATGTATCAGCCTCAGTCGGACTAGCAGTTCCCTTGAACTTAGGCGGATTAACCTTCAAAAAGTTTGCCAGTGTCATCGGGCCCTGAACTCCACCTCCATCATTACCATGGTTGTTCATCTGTTGACCAAGAGCCTCAGCAGTGGCTTGCATAGCAGCAGCCATGTTCTCCAACGCAGTCATAAAGTTCACTAGGTCATTAGGGTTATTCTCCGGCACACGAGCAGTCGTACGACATCTCACACTACCTCTACCGCGTCCACGAGGCGCCATCTAGTTCCTATACACACCAAATAATCGATATTAAGTTGATCAGTCTCAATATCGGAAGTCTAGTGCTTCAAAGTCCCAAATGCATGCTCATGAACGTTTATGCCAATTATATCAAGCAGATATACTAATAGCACATAACACACACAGAGAATGCACAGAAGCATAGTTAGTCCATCCCTCAGGCTCTACAGGAATGAACTGCTCTGATACCATAATGTAACACCCTACCATACAGAGTCTTATGCTTAAGTCATAATTCAGAGATGGCAAGGTATTACGACCTCTAAAAATAAAAATTTAGTACGTATAGTAGTATGAATGATTGATTATAACTAGGAGCCTTTATAGAAAAAGGGGTAAACAAAAATCGCAACTTGAAAGCGTAACACTCCGATCGATAACGTAACAAACAAGGATAAACCAACGCGCGATAATATATATACAAGGGAGTGTCAAAAACAAGAATATCAAGACTCGAAATCCGGCTGCGAAGATAACCGATCCGAGCATAGCAATATATACATATGATAAGATAAGAAAAACCCCAAAGGGACACAAATATATAAAACCTATTCTTCAAAATCTCCCATAAGAGGAGTCATCACAGTTGTATTATTTAATGGAGATAAAAGTATCTAAGCAAAATATATAAACCAAAACATAGTCCCGAGAACAAAGGATCTTCGCAAATCTAGAAGTCTCCAGCATGCCTCAGCGGGAAACCGCACGCCCTGCATCTGAAAACCACAAAATCCGCATGGGTGAGAACCAGAGGTCCCCAGCATGGTAACAGCTTCCACATATATAATACATAATAATAGAGAAAAGCCAAAGGCAATCCTAGAACTTCCTCAAGATAATATCAAGCTTATAAACAAGCTAAACCATAAAAGGGCATATGACTAAAGGTTCTTCAGTCTAAACAATACTTCCCTTTCCAATTCCTTCAAACCTCCCAACTACCAGCAGGAGTATATTGTAGCAAACACAGTTATATCAAACAAGAAATATACAAATAGGAACAAATAAGGCATTTAGACAATTAGCAAGTAATATGCAGTCAAATAGGCAATCTCAAACAAATCATATAGTATGCATATGATGAATGCCTGTCCCTAGTGGCTGATGATATCATCTATCGGTTATAGAGCCAACCCGACAAGTCCTGGTAGCTAACCATTGGACTGTCTCTCTGTCACGCATCCCCAACTCGAGTTATACTCATCATAAACTTGATCATAATCATGATCTATATCCATCACCTTCACTGGTAAATATTTACGGGGGCGAGCTCATCCGGATCTTTCACAGTGACCGGCCACACTTATGACATAGGGTCAAAAGAGCTTCGAGTCTCAACCTGAAGCACGTGGTGGCTAGCCACTGCTTCCTCCCAAGGAAACTCTCATCTCCAACAGTGGAAGTGCAACATTCTCAATTCATTCAACAGCATATATGCATTTATACTTAGCCATAATCATGGCTCCGCCGTAACACGGCAATAATCTAGCCATCCGGCTCACGGTTAAATCCATAACCAGCCAATTCATTAACAATTACAGCCTTTTGGCCCATGGCATAATAAGCACTTCCACCACCATCCTCCGCCTCTCACCTAATCATCTTTGATCCTCATTGATCATTCATTTTTCCCTTGCTTCACTGGCAAGTTACAACGTTCACTAGCTCCTTTTCTAATAGCTAGGCATATCATAATGATTTAAGACATAAGTGGTGAGATCGGAGGCTTAGAAGTATGAGATTTGGCTTTTAAAACTCAAAAATCATCTTTGGGATGAAAACAGGGCCACGCGTACGCGCACTTCACGCGCACGCGTGGATGGCCTCAAAAACTCATCGACGCGTATGCGTCATGCACGTTAACGCGTGCATTGGAAAATACCCAAGCGACGCACACGCGTCAGCCACGCGTACGCGTGGGTGCTCTCGTGCCCCTAGCACAAAGCTGGCACAATTCTGGCACAACTCTCGGGCAACATGGCTGGGCATTGGGTGCAGCACATCGGTGCGCCCGCGCACACCACACGCATGCGTGGATGGCATTTTCCGGAAGAACGGTGCATACGCGCCAAGTGTGCTTACGCGCGAGGGGTCATTCTGCTAAAAATTTTCTAAGTTAAAAGCTGCAGAATTCACAGATTCAAACCTCAATCTTCCAACGGACATAACTTCCTCATTTTAAATCGTTTTTCACCCGTTCTTCGAACGGCATGGACATCCCGGATCCAATTTTATTTCTAAACAGATTTGGCACAAAATGGAGATTCGTAGTCCAAGTTATGTCCCATCAAAGTATGCCCAAAAACCATATTTTCATACAAAACCACAAGGTGCCATTTTCAAACAAGCCATTTTCAACTCTTTTCAAAATCAATCAAAACATGCCAATTTCATCCCTTTTCTTTGAAATCAATCAAAATATATTAAAATTCAACATCAAGCCTCCTCAACTCACACATTGACACTTTACCACAAATCACCAAAATCACTATCCCATTATTTTAACCCACTTCACCCAAGTGGCTCAAACCCAAGCACTTTAACATATCATATACTCTTCCTCATGTCAATTTTCAACAATACCAATTCCAATAGATCATCATTGTACACAATCAATGTCATACTCACCATCAACATGGTTCCACCCACAATTCAACCATACTCAATCATCAAGCATATATCACAACATGCATATTTCTCATACATCATACCCTCAAGGCATTAATAATCACCATCACATATATGACCACATCATATATATCAACCATTCAACAACACCAACAATTCAATGCCTATCTTAGGGCCTCTAACCTAAGTATTTCCTACCACATTATTTATTAGATACGAGAAACCGAGACCATACCTTAGCCGATTTCCCAAGCTCAACCGGAGCACTTCCAAATCACTTATCCACAAGCTCTCAAGGCCTCAAAACCTCCAAGAACTGATTTTTCACCACCAAACCCTTTCCAAGCTTTTCAATATCCCCAAATCAAGCTCCAATATTCACACATACACAACCTAAGCCACAATCATCATACCCATACACAATATCTCAATACCTCAATATCATAGAACAACAAATTACACTAGGGTTGAGAATTTTACCACACCCAAGGTCTAAGGAGACAAGATTAACCTTCTTCTTCAAGAGAGTTGGGTCCTATAACATCAAAGAGCCCAAAATCTCAACATTTTTGCTCATAAAACTCGAAAACAAGGCTGGAATTTCGAAGAGCAAAACGTGGCTTACCTTAAGATTAATTGTATGGGTTTTGTAGAGCTCTCTGCGGTGAACACGTGGCCGTAAACGGAGCGTCAATCGGAGCTCTAGATCAAAAGTTTTGGTGGTTTGAAGATCAACCAAGGGAGAGAACTTGAGAGAGTGTTCTTCCCTCTTGTGCCTCCAATTTCAGCATGTGAGTGTGTTTAGTGAGGAGAGAGAATGCTGAAAACTAGGGTTTTAGTTTAGTTTTATTGGGCCAAGGGCCCACTTTGGGTCCGGTTGGCCTGTTCGGTCCAATCTTGGTCCGAATTCTATAAAATTGGTACCGAAATTCTCGTCTCAATCTCCTCTATCACATTTAGCCATAAGAATAACATTTTAGGCTTTCTAGAATAAATTCTCATTTATGGGTTAATTAGTCGTTAATTAACCGGGTTTTACATTCTACCCACCTAATTGGGAATTTTGCCCACAAAATTCAAATGCAATTACCTGAGAATAAATGTGGATAATCCGTTCGCATCTCCGACTCAAGTTCTCAAGTGTGTTCCTCAACACCGCCTCGACTCCATGCCACTTTGACTAATGAAACCTCTTTTCCACGCAACCGTTTAATACTAGTATCATCAATTCTGACTGGAGCCACTGAAAGCGTCAAATCTTCTCTTAACTGAACCGACTCAGGTTCTAACACATGGCTAGCATCAGGAGTGTACTTCCGAAGCTGCGACACGTGAAACACGTCGTGCAGGTTCGAAAGATGAGGTGGTAGAGCCATCTGATACGCCACCGGTCCAACCCTCTCCAGGATTTGAAATGGACCAATGTATCGAGGATTCAACTTCTTTGCTTTAATTGCTCTACCTACTCCCATGGTCGGAGTAACCTTAAGGAAGACATGGTCTCCTTCCTCAAATTCTAAAGGCTTTCGCCTCTGATCGGCGTAACTCTTTTGACGACTCTGCGCCGCAAGCATCCTATCTCGGATTTTCTTGACTTGTTCAGTGGTCTCAGCTATCATTTCTGGCCCCAACAAGCTTTTCTCTCCAGCTTCATACCAACATAGCGGAGATTGACATTTTCTCCCATACAAGGCCTCATACGGAGCCATTCCAATGCTCGCATGATAACTATTATTGTATGCAAACTCCACTAATGGCATATACCGATCCCAACTCGCCGGTTGGTCCAAAACACAAGCTCTCAACATATCCTCTAGTGTTTGGATCGTCCTCTCGGATTGACCATCTGTTTGAGGATGGTAAGCCGTGCTCAAGCTTAATCGGGTTCCAAAAGCTTTCTGAAATGCACCCCAAAACCTTGAAGTGAAACAAGGATCTCTATCAGAGATTATAGTAGTAGGTACACCATGAAGTCTCACAATCTCCTTTATGTATAACCGTGCTAGCTCCTCAAGGGTGTAAGTCATACGAATGGGTAAAAAGTGAGCTGACTTCGTCAGTCGGTCCACAATCACCCAGATAGCATCAAAACTAGCCCTAGTCCTTGGCAATCCCGACACAAAGTCCATTGCAATACTTTCCCACTTCCATTGTGGAATCTCTAAAGGTTGCAACATCCCGGAAGGTTTTTGATGTTCAATCTTTACCTTTTGACAAGTTAAGCACTTTGAAACATATTCTGCCACATCATTTTTCATACCCGGCCACTAGAACATCGCCTTTAGATCATGGTACATCTTAGTACTTTCCGGGTGAATGGAGAATTCACTTTTGTGTGCCTCCTTTAAGATATCCTGTCTCAAAATGCCAACATCTGGCACAATGATCCTACCCTTGGATCTCCATAACCCATCTTTTTCTTCCGACACTCTCCACTGTTTTCCTTGCTTAATAGCCGGTAACACCTTCCATAACGCTTCATCATTTTGATGAGCCTTTAGGAGTTCGGACTTAAAGTCACTTGAGATTTCTAATCGGCTCAAACACAAGGTTCCGGATACTTCTCGAGCACCAATTTTTAGACTCTCGAGTCCCTTGAGCAACTTCTCCTCTTGAAGCATCATCCAAGCCACATATAACGACTTCTGACTTAACGCATCCGCCACTACGTTCGCCTTTCCCGGATGGTAATTCAACTCAAAGTCGTAGTCCTTCAACAATTCCATCCACCTTCTCTATCTCATATTAAGCTCTTTCTGGTCAAATAGGTACTTCAAGCTCTTATGATTAGAGAAAACTTAGAATTTAACTCCATAGAGGTAATGCCTCCACACCTTTAGCGCAAACACGACCGCAGCAAGCTCCAAGTCGTGCGTAGGATAATTAACTTCATGTGGCCTCAACTGTCGTGAGGCATACGCCACCACATTATGATACTGCATCAGTACGCACCCTAAACCCTTTAATGAGGCATCACAGTACACCTCAAATGGCTCATTCGGCTCAGGTAACACTAACACAGGTGCAGTAGTCAACTTTTTCTTCAATGTCTGAAAGCTCTCCTCGCACTCAGGAGTCCAAACAAACGGAGTGTCTTTGCGGGTTAACTTTGTCATTGGCAAAGCTATCTGTGAAAAGCCCTTAATAAACCTTTGGTAATAGCCAGCTAAACCTAGAAAACTCCTTATCTCCGTTACGGTGGTTGGTTGCTTCCAATCTATCACAGCCTCTACCTTAGTTGGATCTACGGCTATTCATTTCTTACCCACCACGTGACCCAAAAACTTCACCTCACTCTTCCAAAACTCACACTTAGACAGTTTTGCATAGAGTTTCTTCTCCTTTAGAATCTGCAACACAGTCCTCAAGTGTTCCGCATGCTCTTCTTCAATCTTGGAATAAATTAGTATGTCATCAATGAAGACAACAACAAATTTATCCTGAAACAGACGAAAAACTCTGTTCATGTAATCCGTGAATACCGCAGGAGCGTTCGTCAACCCAAAGGACATTACAGTGTACTCGTAATGACCATAACGAGTCCTGAAAGCAGTCTTAGGGATATCCTCACCCCTCACCCTTATCTGGTGATAACCGGATCGCAAATCGATCTTGGAGAAAACTCCAGCTCCTTGTAACTGATCCATCAGATCATCAATTCTCGGCAATGGATACTTATTCTTTATTGTGACCTTGTTCAGCTGCCTGTAATCCACACAGAGCCACATACTTCCATCTTTCTTCTTTACCAGTAGCACTGGAGCACCCCATGGAGAGACACTTGGTCGGATAAAATTTTTACCCAACAAATCCTCTAACTGAGACTTTAGCTCATTCATCTCTAACGGTGACATCCTATAAGGAGCACTTGAGATTGGTCCCGCCCCGGGCACCAACTCAATAGCAAACTCAACCTCTCGGTTAGGTGGAAACTCATCAATATTATCAGGAAACACTTCCGGAAACTCACACACAACCGGAATCTGCTCCAACCTTTGATCATCACCCGAAACACCCGCGGTTAACAACAGGATACCCTGACATTCGATTCTAGAATAGTTCACCATCATCGAATTCAAGTAATAATTATTCACCACGACCGGCCCTTCTGTATCTTCCGGCATAAAGTACACTGACTTTGTAGAACAATCAAGCAGGACATGGTTCTTAGATAACCAGTCCAGTCCCAAGATAAGATCAAGACCGATCATCGGCAAGCAGATTAAATTATGAACAACATCACGCTGCTTAAATCTAAAGGAAACTTTCGGGCATCCTAGCCTAGTTACCATGGCTTCATGAGTAGTATTATACACTCTTAGATAATAACCTAAGGTTACGATCTTCAATCCTAACTCATGGGCTTTCTCAAATGCAATGAATGAATGCGATGCTTCCGAATCAAATAAAGTATTTAAAGTTTGACCAGCCATTTCACAGTTACCTCTAATGAGTGTCTCGGATCCCTCGGCACCTATAGCTGAGGTGGTGAACACCCGACCAGTCTATTGTGCCTTTCCAGCACCTTGTTTCTGCTTCTCCGGACAATTTACGGCTTTATGCCCCGCCTTTCCACAATTGTAGCACAAACCCCATCCGGCATTGCATGGTGCTCCCGGATGGTGACTTCCACACCTAGTACAAGCTTGATCATTCTGAGGCTGCTTCCCAAACTTCTTTCCTTGGGAGTTGTTGTTGTTGGGCCTCCTGAAAGAGCTTCCCCTCTTGAAAGACGGACCTCTAGGTGCAAAGCTCTTCCCTCGGTTCTATGGGAATGATCCTTTGTAACTCCCTTTCTCAGCGGTTGCCCTTTTTACACACTCTTCAGCAACCCTACACTTGTTCACCAATTCGGAGAAAGTCCTAATCTCCATTGGTCCCACTGAGCTAAAGATATCGCTCCGGAGTCCTCCTTCATATTTAACACAATTCCATTCCTCATATTCCACCGGAGTCCCTTGGCACATACGAGAGAACCTGAATAGTTCTTCAAACTTGTCAGTATACTCTGATACGGACATGGTACCCTGCTTCAGCTGTAGTAACTCAAGTTCCTTAGCCATCCTAGCAGAAGTCGGAAAGTACTTCTTATAGAACTCCTCTTGGAAGACATTCCAGGTGATATAGTCATCACACTGCTGTAGAAGACGTCGGATACCTTGCCACCAATGCGATGCTTCACCTGTGAGCATATAGGTAGCAAACTCGACACGCTGTCCTTCAGGTACCACTTGTACTTGCAGTGCTCGCTCTATAGCCTAAAACCATGTATCAGCCTCAGTCGGACTAGCAGTTCCCTTGAACTTAGGCGGATTAACCTTCAAAAAGTTTGCCAGTGTCATCGGGCCCTGAACTCCACCTCCATCATTACCATGGTTGTTCATCTGTTGACCAAGAGCCTCAGCAGTGGCTTGCATAGCAGCAGCCATGTTCTCCAACGCAGTCATAAAGTTCACCGGGTCATTAGGGTTATTCTCCGGTGCACGAGCAGTCGTACGACCTCTCACACTACCTCTACCGCGGCCACGAAACGCCATCTGGTTCCTATACACACCAAACAATCAATATTAAGTTGATCAGTCTCAATATTGGAAGTCTAGTGCTTCAAAGTCCCAAATGCATGCTCATGAACGTTTATGCCAATTATATCAAGCAGATATACTAATATCACATAACACACACAGAGAATGCACAGAAGCATAGTCAGTCCATCCCTCAGGCTCTACAGGAACGAACTGCTCTGATACCATAATGTAACACCCTACCATACAGAGTCTTATGCTTAAGTCATAATTCAGAGATGGCAAGGTATTACGACCTCTAAAAATAAAAATTTAGTACGTATAATAGTATGAATGATTGATTATAACTAGGAGCCTTTATAGAAAAAGGGGTAAACAAAAATCGCAACTTGAAAGCGCAACACTCCAATCGATAACGTAACGAACAAGGATAAACCAACGCGCGATAATATATATACAAGGGAGTGTCAAAAACAAGAATATCAAGACTCGAAATCCGGTTGCGAAGATAACCGGTCCGAGCATAGCAATATATACATATGATAAGATAAGAAAAACCCCAAAGGGACACAAATACATAAACCAAAACATAGTCCCGAGAACAAAGGATCTTTGCAAATCTAGAAGTCTCCAGCATGCCTCAGCGGGAAACCTCACGCCCTGCATCTGAAAACCACAAAATCCGCATGGGTGAGAACCAGAGGTCCCCAGCATGGTAACAGCTTCCACATATATAATACATAATAATATAGAAAAGCCAAAGGCAATCCTAGAACTTCCTCAAGATAATATCAAGCTTATAAACAAGCTAAACCATAAAAGGGCATATGACTAAAGGTTCTTCAGTCTAAGCAATACTTCCCTTTCCAATTCCTTCAAACCTCCCAACTACCAGCAGGAGTATAATGTAGCAAACACAGTTATATCAAACAAGAAATATACAAATAGGAACAAATAAGGTATTTAGACAATTAGCAAGTAATATGCAGTCAAATAGGCAATCTCAAACAAATCATATAGTATGCATATGATGAATGCCTGTCCCTAGTGGCTGATGATATCATCTGTCGGTTATAGAGCCAACCCGACAAGTCCTGGTAGCTAACCATTGGACTGTCCCTCTGTCACGCATCCCCAACTCGAGTTATACTCATCATAAACTTGATCATAATCATGATCTATATCCATCACCTTCACTGGTGAATATTTACGGGGGCGAGCTCATCCGAATCTTTCACAGTGCCCGGCCACACTTATGACATAGGGTCAAAAGAGCTTCGAGTCTCAACCTAGAGCACGTGGTGGCTAGCCACTGCTTCCTCCCAGGGAAACTCTTATCTCCAACAGTGGAAGTGCAACATTCACAATTCATTCAACATCATATATGCATTTATACTTAGCCATAATCATGGCTCCGCCGTAACACGGCAATAATCTAGCCATCCGGCTCACGGTTAAATCCATAACCAGCCAATTCATTAACAATTACAGCCTTTCGGCCCATGGCATAACAAGCACTTCCACCACCATCCTCCACCTCTCACCTAATCAACTTTGATCCTTATTGATCATTCATTTTTCCCTTGCTTCACTGGCAAGTTACAACGTTCACTAGCTCCTTTTCTAATAGCTAGGCATATCATAATGATTTAAGACATAAGTGGTGAGATCGGAGGCTTAGAAGTATGAGATTTGGCTTTTAAAACTCAAAAATCAACTTTGGGATGAAAACAGGGCCACGCGTACGCGCACTCCACGCACACGCGTGGATGGCCTCAAAAACTCATCGACGCGTATGCGTCATGCACGCTAACGCGTGGATTGAAAAATACCCAAGCGACACGCACGTGTCAGCCACGCATACGCGTGGGTGCTCTCGTGCCCCTAGCACAAAGCTGGCACAATTCTGGCACAACTCTCGGGCAACATGGCTGGGCATTGGGTGCAGCACATCGGCGTGCCCGCACACACGACGCGCATGCGTGGATGGCGTTTTCCGGAAGAACGTCGCATACGCGCCAAGTGCGCCTACGCGCGAGGGGTCATTCTGCTAAAAATTTTCTAAGTTAAAAGCTGCAGAATTCACAGATTCAAACCCCAATCTTCCAACGGACATAACTTCCTCATTTTAAATCGTTTTTCACCCGTTCTTCGAACGGCATGGACATCCTGGTTCCAATTTCATTTCTAAACAGATTTGGCACAAAATGGAGATTCGTAGTCCAAGTTATGTCCCATCAAAGTATGCCCAAAAACCATATTTTCATACAAAACCACAAGGTGCCATTTTCAAACAAGCCATTTTCAACTCTTTTCAAAATCAATCAAAACATGCCAATTTCATCCCTTTTCTTTGAAATCAATCAAAATATATTAAAATTCAACATCAAGCCTCCTCAACTCACACATTGACACTTTACCACAAATAACCAAAATCACTATCCCATCATTTTAACCCACTTCACCCAAGTGGCTCAAACCCAAGCACTTTAACATATCATATACTCTTCCTCATGTCAATTTTCAACAATATCAATTCCAATAGATCATCATTGTACACAATCAATGTCATACTCACCATCAACATGGTTCCACCCACAATTCAACCATACTCAATCATCAAGCATATATCACAACATGCATATTTATCATACATCATACCATCAAGGCATTAATAATCATCATCACATATATGACCACATCATATATATCAACCATTCAACAACACCAATAATTCAATGCCTATCTTAGGGCCTCTAGCCTAAGTATTTCCTACCACATTACATATTAGATACGAGAAACCGAGACCATACCTTAGCCGATTTCCCAAGCTCAACCGGAGCACTTCCAAATCACTTATCCACAAGCTCTCAAGGCCTCAAAACCTCCAAGAACTGATTTTTCACCACCAAACCCTTTCCAAGCTTTTCAATATCCCCAAATCAAGCTCCAATATTCACACATACACAACCTAAGCCACAATCATCTTACCCATACACAACATCTCAATACCCAAATATCATAGAACAACAAATTACACTAGGGTTGAGAATCTTACCACACCCAAGGTCCAAGGAGACAAGATTAACCTTCTCCTTCAAGAGAGTTGGGTCCTATAACATCAAAGAGCCCAAAATCTCAACATTTTTGCTCATAAAACTCGAAAACAAGGCTGGAATTTCGAAGAGTAAAACGTAGCTTACCTCAAGATTAATTGTATGGGTTTTGTAGAGCTCTCCACGGTGAACGCGTGGCCGCAAATGGAGCGGCAATCAGAGCTCTAGATCAAAAGTTATGGTAGTTTGAAGATCAACCAAGGGAGAGAACTTGAGAGAGTGTTCTTCCCTCTTGTGCCTCCAATTTCAGCATGTGAGTGTGTTTAGTGAGGAGAGAGAATGCTGAAAACTAGGGTTTTGGTTTAGTTATGTTGGGCCAAGGGCCCACTTTGGGTCCGGTTGGCCCGTTCGGTCCAATCTTGGTCCGAATTCTATAAAATTGGTACCAAAATTCTCGTCTCAGTCTCTTCTATCACATTTAGCTATAAGAATCACATTTTAGGCTTTCTAGAATAAATTCTTATTTATGGGTTAATTTTCCGTTAATTAACCGAGTTTTACAAGCCTGATGAAGGAATAAGCTCAAGGACAGATTTACAAAAGTGCAAAACATTCATAGGAAGCTAACGCGTAAGATACAAGACATAGATGCAAAAGGATGGAACATATATATAGATATAATAGTATGATAAGCATGGGGAACTAGTCGCAGCTTGCGGAGTTTAAGTCGACTAGTATATACAGACATATAGAGTTTTGGAGTTAAAAATAGCTTATACAACTATTCTCTCAAATAAGCCTCTAGTGCCATAAAGATAAATATATACAAAGAGATGCGAGAGTAACTACAACAAAGTAGAACAGAAATAAACCAAGGAGGAACCATACTCCGCTCTGTCACCATATCCGCAATCTCACCAAGGTGGATTAGCAACCTGCGTCTGAAAAACAACAACAACATATGGTATGAGAATTGGAGGTTCTCAATATGGTAATAGTGCCCAATGATGCAAGATGTAAGGCCCCGGGATGCCGAAGGCAATCCTAGAACTTCACACCAAACCGATATTCAAGCTTAGAAAAAAATAAATAAATAAATCAGGAACTTAAACATAAACCGGGTTATCTAAACTTAGGAGAATTCTAACTAATACTAATCACACTGTTGTATCCCACAGCCTTTACCACCCTAACCTCTGTGCGATCCCATCGCCACCGCCTACCTAACCTCCATAGCTCCAGACAATCACAATTAATGCAAGCAAGTAATACACAGGTAGTAATCATATATAGCAAGTAATTCAAGAAGCAAGTAGGCATATTATATAAGTAGGAAAACCCACGTAGTCAAAGAAAGCAAGCACATAAGAGATGCGTATGATGAATGCCTATCCTATTGGCTCGTGATATCACTTGTCGATCTATGAATGCCAACCCGACACATCCTTTCGGATGTCGCCTTTCTGCCACGTCCGAGGATACAGCGCTTGGCACGCTTTTGTTCCGAGGATATAGTGCCTGGCACACTTTTGCGACAGAAAAGGAAAATAAGAACAATATATATCTCAACACAAATCATTCCAAGGATATAGTGCCTGGTACACTTTTCACATCCAACAAGACCATCTACCTCAAATCATCACCGGTCATCCCCATTTCACATCTCACATCAATTTTCAATTATTGATTTCCAACAATCATCATCAACCACAATAATCCAACATAACCAACAATTTACTTCAATTCATTTATAATTATTCATACATCAACCATATTCAATCCTATCTTAGGGTCAACTAGCCTAAGTGTCCATGAACATTAGATATTACATAAAGAAAATCGAAACCATACCTTGGCCAATTTCCAAACGCACCAAATACTAAAACGAAGCCACCAAGTTTGATCCAAGGCCTCAACCAACTCCAACAAACAGCACAACTCAATCTAACATCACATATATATACCAAATCAAAATCTAAGATACACAAAATAACTAAACACAAGGATTTAGTGGAACCTTATCTTATCCAATGAGATTAGGGATAAAATCCAACAATTACCTGCTACTAGAGATCACCTAAATAACCAAAACCACAAAATCTACTCAAAATCCAAACATAAAATTGCGTAGAATCTAGGGCTGGAAACTTGAGATGGAGTTTCGAGTTCTTACCAGAAAAAATTAGATAGAAAGGAAGAGCTCGTCAAGAGCATCACATGGCCATAAATGGCTTGTCAATCGGAGCTCCGGATCAAAAGTTATGGCTTCTGGAAGATGGAGGTGAATAGTAACCACTCCTCTCTTCTCCTCTCATCTAAAAACCACGGCTCTCTCTCATTTGGGGGAAGAAATGAGCTAAAAAGCTCATTAAATGAGCTTATATATGTTGGGCCTTGGGCTCGGTTTGGGCCCGGTTCAACCCGTTAGTATTTTTAGCCCGTTTGGCCTACTTTGAGCCAAAACCTTTAAGATTAGTGTCTGCTTTTTAATTCTAAATTATTTTTATCATTTCCAAAACAATAAATCAATTTTTAAAATCTTATTTTCTAAAATACGCGGTACTGGACAAACTAGAGCCGGTACTGCCAGCTTAAGCGTCAATATGCATTTTTACAAAACTTTTCGAAACAGGTATATTTCTAGCTCAGAAAAATTTACTGAAATTAAATTTCACATTTATATTTTCAAATTAAAACTTCTAAATTTTAATTCCATCTTGGGCACTTAAAATTATTATATTAAAACGGTTTTACGTGAAAAACCTTGGTTCTTACATCCTCCCTTCCTTAAAAAGATTTTTGCCCTCGAAAATCGAATCACGCGATATATCTTCCTCGAAGTGCCCTACTGTGTCGATGTCCCTTCTCGCCTTCCGCTGCGTCACTCTGGTTATTGTCATCAAGAGTCTAATTTTTTCCTTAAAACAAATACAGATTTTTGGAACATTTTCCAAAACCTCCAAAATAAATTTATTCTAAACCAGTTCATTGTGAAAGCTTTTTCAAAAGGGTCAAAATCATTTACTGAAAAGGAAATTACATTAGATCACAAATATCTTAAATAAAAACCTTTCAATTTGAATCCTTCTTGATAAGATAAATCGGAAACTAAAGTTCACAAATGGACAAAATCAGAGAACTCACTTTCTTTTAAACCATATCATTAATAAAAAATCCCAACTCACTTTTAAAACCAAAACATTTAAACCAAAGTTCCAAACTAAAGTTCCAAACCAATTTTCAAAATTATTCTAAACCTCAAATACTATTTCGACATGATCCAAGACCATACCAGTTAGAAACTGAAAATCTTAAGTAAAAACCGTAAAAGAAATAGTCGACACTTCTCTTGCCACCTGTGCTGAGCCTCACCCATCATCTGATACGCCGCACTCCACGAACTGATTTTCCAGAACATGTTGAGCTCGTAACGCATAGGATAGGTTAGCCATCCTCACTACCTCTCCGTTAACGTGATCGACCTCATCTATGAGTTGCCATTCGGGTTTCCTTTCCACACCAAACAGTCGATATCAAAGTGATCAGTCTTAATATCAAAAGTCTAGTGCTTTAATTATCCCAAAAAGGCACTCACAAACAAGAATGCTATGAAATATCAAGTAGATAACCTAAATAGCATGAAAGAAAAATGACACAGAGTGTACAACGAAGCACAATCGGTCCATCCCTCAGGCTCACGAGGACGAACCGCTCTGATACCACTAAATGTAACACCCCAATTACCCTAAGCTTTACCTCTAGCCGTAAAGCAAAGGTTAATTAGAGGTTACGACAGTCCTAGGGCTTATACATATTTATATATAGAAGTAAATAATATATTCTAGAAGCCTGATGAAGGAATAAGCTCAATGACAAATTTACAAAAGCGCAAAATATTCACACGAAGCTAACGCGTGAGATACAAGACATAGATGTAAAAGGATGGAACATATATATAGATATAATAGTATGATAATCATGGGGAACTAGCCGCAGCTTGTGGAGTCTAAGTCGACTAGTATATACAGACATACAGAGTTTTGGAGTTAAAAACAACTTATACAAATATTCTCTCAAATAAGCCTCTAAGGCCATAAAGATAAATATATACAAAGAGATGCGAGAGTAACTATAACAAAGTATAACAGAAATAAACCAAAGAGAAACCATACTCCGCTCTGTCACCATATCCGCAATCTCACCAAGGTGGATTAGCAACCTGCGTCTGAAAAATAACAACAACATATGGTATGAGAACCGGAGCAACCTGCGTCTGAAAAACAACAACAACATATGATATGAGAACCGGAGGTTCTCAGTATGGTAACAGTGCCCAATGATGTAAGATGTAAGGCCCGGGATGCCGAAGGCAATTCTAGAACTTCACACCAAATCGATATTCAAGCTTAGAACAAAAATAAATAAATAAATCAAGATCTTAAACCATAAATCGGGTTATCTAAACTTAGGATAATTCTAACTAATACTAATCACACCGCTGTATCCCACAGCCTTCACCACCCTAACCTCCGCGCGAACCCATCGCCACTGCCTACCCAACTTCCTCAGCTCCGGACAATCTCAATTAATGCAAGCAAGTAATACACATGTAATAATCATATATAGCAAGTAATTTAAGAAGCAAGTAGGCATATTATACAAGTAGGCAAACCCACGTAGTCAAAGCAAGCAAGCACATAAGAGATGCATATGATGAATGCCTATCCTATTGGCTCGTGATATCACTTGTCGGTCTATGAATGCCAACCCGACACATCTTTTCGAATGTCGCCTTTCTGCCACGTCCAAGGATATAGCGCCTGGCACCCTTTTGTTCCGAGGATATAGTGCCTGGCGCACTATCGCTCCAAGGATATAATGCTTGGCACAATTGCATGCTCATTCCGAGGATATAGTGCCTGGCACACTCTTGCGACAGAAAAGGAAAACAACAATAATATATATCTCAGCACAAATTATTCCAAGGATATAGGGCCTGGCACACTATCATTCCAAGGATATAGTGCCTGGCACACTTTTCACATCCAACAAGTTCATCTACCTCAAATAATCACCGGTCATCACCATTTCTCATCTCACATCAATTTTCAATTATTAATTTCCAACAATCATCATCAACCACAATAATCCAACACAACCAACAATTTACTTCAATTCACTTATAATTATTCATACATCAACCACATTCAATCCTATCTTAGGGTCAACTAGCCTAAGTGTCCATGAACATTACATATTACATAAAAAAAAACTGAAACCATACCTTGGTCGATTCACAAATGTACTAAACACCAAAACAAAGCCACCATGTTTGATCCAAGGCCTCAACCAACTCCAACAAATACCACAACTCAATCTAACATCACATATATATACAAAATCAAAACCTAAGATACACAAAATAACTAAACACAAAGATTTAGTGGAACTTTACCTTATCCAATGAGATTAGGGATAAAATCCAACAATTACCCGCTACTAGAGATCACATAAACAACCAAAACCACAAAATTTACTCAAAATCCAAACATAAAAACGTTCAGAATCTAGGGCTGGAAACTGGAGATGGAGTTTTGTATTTTTACCAGAAAAAATTAGATAGAAAGGAAGAGCTCGTCGAGAGCTTCGTGTGGTTACAAACGGCTCGTTAATTGGAGTTCCAGATCAAAAGTTATGGCTTTCGGAAGGTGGAGGTGAATAGTAACCACTCTCCTCTTCTCCTCTCATCTCAAAACCGCGGCTCTCTCTCATTTGGGGGAAGAAATGAGCTGAAAATCTCATTAAATGAGCTTATATATGTTGGGCCTTGGGTTCGGTTTGGGTTCGGTCCAACCCGTTAGCGTTTTTAGCCCGTTTGACCCACTTTGGGCCAAAACCTTTAAGATTAGTGCCCGGTTTTTAATTCTAAATTATTTTTATCATTTCCAAAACAATAAATCAAATTTCAAAATCTTATTTTCTAAAATACGTGCTACTGGACAAACGAGAGTCGGTACTGCCATCTTAAGCGCGAGTACACATTTTTACAAAACTTTTCAAAACATGTATATTTTCCAGCTCAGAAAAATTCAATGAAATCAAATTTCAAATTTATATTTTCAAATTAAAACTTCTAAATTTTGAATCAATCTCGGGGACTTAAAATTATTATATTAAAATAGTTTTACGTGAAAAACCTCGGTTCTTACAGTACCACCTCTCGTACCTATGACCAGCTATTCCATAGAAAGAATTTTGAAGGACTTATCTGAATCGAATTTCTTCCTTTTCGCTTGATGCACAGGACGAGCACTAGACTGGGCAGCATCAGTGCCGATATCTTTCTCCGCACATGTAGCAAAACAATCTTTGTCAACTCTCTTTTTCTGGTTCAGAAATGACTTTAGATACGATGTAGTCAACGTCAGAACCTTTCCACCTACAACAAAAACAAAAACACATGTATCAAAATAACATCGGTAAGAGGCAAAATTCTTCACACCATTCACTTACTTATATAATCCTCTAGTGCTTTATTATTTGATTCCACTTTTAACAATTCAGAAATAGACAACTCCCCAACCGAAAAACATTCTATCAAAAAAATCTAAAAACCAATTTTTCTCATCACTTCTCGCTATAGCTTTCAGTATTTGCATGAGCTCCGGATGCCAATAAAGAGAAAATTTTTAAACCAAGTCGTTATCCAAAAAGAAAGGGTACACGGTTTTCGATGAACAGACCTTTCAAACATTGCCTTAAAATCTTTGAATGAAGATTTATACAACAAAAACAAAGAATGATTGGGATAACTACTAAAATTGATCCAGACGCCCTTCCGCACACATTTAGATTGAAACAAAGAAACGAAAATGCTCAAGGAAGGGGAAAACTCAAGAAACTTTGTTAAACATTCATAGGCTCGAAGAAAATCCCATGAATTTGGATGTAGTTATGAAGGGGCACATTTTAGTTGGGTTAACACAGTACATTCGAAATCGAAGAAAGAAAACCTCAAATTTAACTCTGTTAAACAAGGAGTATACAGATAAAAATAATCCCATTCTCCCTCGATTTGCAAACTCTTTCTTCACCACTACAAGGAAGAAATTCAACACCAATTTCTGCACCACTCTTCAGTTCCCAGCATTGAGCCCAAACAAAGACTCTATATTATTGAAAACCGACACATGACACTTCACATCAACATGAATCCACTCATAAATATCATCATTTACCTCCATAACCTTATCCCTAGCCATTACTAGAAAGCAAGAAAAGAGAAAAGAATGAAACACTTAAATGAACTAGACACAGTAGATAACTAGTGTCCCTTTCTAAAAGTATGGCCAAATAGGTAATAAAAAGACAAAATGAACTTTTCACACAATCCCCCCACGTTTTGATGGTGTTTGATTAAAAAACTGTTCACTTGCCACTTAAATATGTGGTCATGATTTTCTCGAAAAAAATGTGTAGCAGAATTAAGTACATCTTCACACTTTAGTGAAAACTCAAGCTTTCCCTGCCAACTAAAATGCCATGCATTGAGCTTAGGGGCTCATGGGATAGCATCACTCCAAAATATATCATCATTCTGAGGTATAACATTATAATGATATCTTTGTTCAAAAGCTCAACTTGCTAAGATGAAAGTATGATTTAGCAAGTCAAGCTTGAGGGTTGTGATCCTTACCCCTCATACCTTGGAGGAAAACACTTATACCTCGGAGACACATTCAAATATTTTAAACAAGGTTTGACCAAATAAAAGGCTTCCACTTCTGTAGAACTCGCACTAAATCTTGGAGAAAAGATGAGAAGTTAGTTATATTAAACAACCTTAAATACGAGCATAAGCGAGGCTAATCGGCATCAGATAAAAATCCTAAAATTCCTAGTTTATTCGTTTTACTTTTGAAAGATATTTTATTAACTTGAGCGTCGGAGTCACTTTTATAGGTTCCACGTCCAAATATGAGTTCCGAGGAAATTCCACTATAACTATTGGGGAGATGAAGAAGAGATCGTCGAACAGTAGCAACGAGCTATACCTCGGAGTGCATATCCTCGATGGAACAACACCTTTAATGGGCATTATTGTAACATCTCGTATTTTTTAAAAATCTAAATATGAATAAATTATGGTTTATTTTATTAAATTTAAATTATATATTTGTAAAAATTATTTTATTAAAAATTAATTACATTAATTTTATGATTATTGAAGTTTAAATTAATTATGATTTACTCTATTAGTTTGAACTATTTATTAAAAACTATTTTAATAGGCAAAATTAAATTGATTTTTATAATTATTATTATCATTTGAGTTTGGATCAATTAAGATTATTATATAATTTTGTTATAATAAGATATTTTACATAATTAATTTTATGATAACTAGAGTTTAACTTAATTAAAATTTTTATATAATTTTTATTATTATGAGATGTTTTGAGAAAAGATAAATTATTATTATTATTATTATTATTATTATTATTATTATTATTATTATATTGATATTTTATTTTTACTCCTTTAATTAAAATAATGATTCATTTAATAATATTATTATCGAGTTCAAAATTTGTCGGTATGAATAAAAATCGATACTCTTCGATGAACTTACTCTGCAAATGCTTCATCATATATCTTTTATTCTTAAAATTATTATTATAATAATACCATTTATATTAGTAACTCATATATATTTATCTCCATATATATTACTACTTGTGTTTTAATATATCCAGCTTTCATAGTCATCCATTTAAGATATTTATAATTTGAATTGCTGACTCAACAGCTTTATATCATGACACCTAACCCTCGTGTGTCACTTATTAAACACTTTAATCATCATTCAGCCATGTAAAGTTTCATTTGAGAGAGAGAGAGAGAGAGAGAGAGAGTTTCGAATCTTCCGCATTCAATTTTTTGAAATCGGTAACTCTAAGAGAGAGAGAGAGACTATGAAACTTTCGAATATTCCGCATTCAATTTTTTGAAATCAGTAACTCTAATTGAAAATCTAATCCCGATTAAAGTATTCGTATCTTCCTCCTCTTCACGTTGAAGTCACTTTTGTTCGGAAGAATTTGACAGTGAAGCTGTTGTCCCTCAATGCATGTTCATTCAAGTCAGGCCAGAGGTTGAGTAGCCGATTTTTGACGTTTTCTTTTTCAACTATTCGGTCAGAAACCTTTTCTGGAGCTTCGGTTTGTGATTTTTGTACAGAGGTAGAATTTGATAATTTTGTAATAATTAAATGTGTTCTTGATGCGTGATTGTTGATTGGATATTTGTGACTTGAAATTGAATGATTTTTGTTTGAATTTTGGTGAAATATTGTTGATTTAGTATTTTATGTTTTAGTTTTGATGAGGCTGCCAAACTGATCTATTGTGGCCTAATTTGAGGGCTGTTGTTAAACTTGAATATTGAGAAAATTGATGAGATTTGGTGGTTGGAAGTTTAAAATTAAAAGTTATGAAAAATCGGTAACCGAAAAAGCTCGAAAACATATTTAAAATCAAGTATATATTTTGAAAGATCACAAGAGAAGATTTTGATTTTGAAAAGAGTATTTGTCACTAATACAAATATTATTTTTGAATATGAGAATGTAATTTGATAAAAGATCGGGGTTAAAAATAGTAATTATATAAGTTTTGGGAGTATTTTTAGTAAAAAGTAAAAGTTATTGAGTAAACCGGATATTTTATAAGAGTTCAGGGTTATTTCTAGAAATATGAAATTAAATTAGACAATTTTATAAATATGAAGTTAAATTAGTAATTTTATAAAATATTGGGTTAAAAATAACAAGCTTGAGATTTAAAACGAAATTTCTAAAAATTAAGAATAAAGCCCTACACACTGGTTTTTTATATTAAAATAAAAATATTAAATATTACTAATCTTTAAGTAATATTATTTGTATTAATTTAACTAGTATATTTTTATTAGTATATTTCTATTAAAGTTATTATTTTTATCAAATAAGAAAGAAAGATAAAATAATAAGATTTTCTAAAAGCGTTTGAAATACAGAGTTAGATTGAGAATCTTATAATTCTCCATTCATAAAATATTCAGAAAAAGGCGAGAAAAGAGTGTGAAGATAATTTGAAATATTGAAAATAAAAAATTAAAAAGAATAAAGAAAAGAAAAAGATTAAAGGAATTTCTGTCACAGGATAGTAGAGAGTGAAAACTAAAAAAATCTAACAAACCTTTGTCACATGAGAGCATAGATGAAAACAATAGACACTTTTTAAAAAAAAAAACTAGCCAGAAGAGTGAAAATATTCCTAATGTTGTTACATCAACACCAACGTCTTCAATACTTGAGGCATCAAACATTAATACTTTAGCTCCTCAACAAGATAGTTCAAAGTTAAAGCGCCTACAACTTAATCCTGAACAAATGAAAGTATGTCATTTGGTAAGAGATCCAAGAATTCGACCAATGGTTTGGAAGTTTCATCCAAGTAAAAGAGATGAAATTCATTGAGCTTATCTTAAAGCTGGACCAAATCAGCCAATACTTGATAATTATCCATTCTCGAGCGATACATGTAATCGTTGTCGTTTTCAAGCTTCTTGGTTTGAGTTATACCCTTCATGGTTAGAGTATTCTATTGAAGATGATATTGTATATTATTTACCATGCTACCTATTTGCTATGAAATCTTCAATCAACACATGTTCAAATGCTTTCATTGAAAATGACTTTAGGAACTGGAAGAAGGTAATTAGTGGAAAAGATTGTCCTCTTTTGAATCATATTGGCAAAGGCATCAATTCGTTCCATCACAGGGCAACAAAATCACGTGATGATTTGACAAAGCAATCACAACATGTTGATACACTTATGAAATGACAAACATCAGAGGAAATTGAGAATAATCGACATAAACTTAGAGCATCTATTGATTGTATTAGATGGTTATTGACTTTGACTTGGAGCATCTATTGATTGTATTAGATGGTTGACTTTTCAAGGTTACGCTTATAGAGGCCATGATGAAAGTTCGAGTTCAGATAAAAGAGGTAACTTTATTGAATTGTTAAAAAATTTTGGGTTCTTACAATAATAGTGTTCAGAAGCTTGTTTTGGAAAATGCTCCTAGATTTGCTAAATATACTTCAAGTGATGTTCAGAAAGAAATTCTACATGTTCTTGCTACAATGGTGAGAAACTCAATTAGTAAGGATATTAGAGATGCCAAATTTTGTATCATCATTGATGAAGCTCGTGATGAATCTAAAAAAGAGTAAATGGCTATTGTTTTGAGACTTGTTGATGTGGATGGTTTTGTTCGTGAAAGCTTCTTTGATGTGGATGGTTTTGTAAGACCCAGAGCTTTTGAAAAATGGCTATATCATGAGCTAATTTTAAATTTAGTATTTCTGTAGCTTTAATTTCAGAAATTTCTTTATTAAAGAAAATTAGAGCAAGTTTTGATTAATTGAAATGGAAATAAATTAGGATTTATTATCAAATTTTACAATTATTGGATTATTTTCTATATTTGAATTATAAATTTGGTAGTTGTGAAATAATAAAAAGATTTTATATGATTTGGATTAAATAAGTAATATTTTAAATATTAATCTGCTATTTTGGAAAATGAAGAAATTAAGTATATTTTTTCTAATTATTTGATTTGGACATTTTATTGAAAATAATTTGTAAAATTAATGAGTAGATAGTATTTTCTATATACAATTAGTGTTAAATTTAATTTGGGTTTTAATTATTGTATCATTCCGAATTCTATGTGAAATTACCAAATCACCCCTAACCCTAATTTTCAAAATAATAAAACCCTAACCCAGCGACCCGTTACTGGACTCGGTTCCCTTTTTCCCCACACCCAGCTGCAGCCGAAATCCCTTTCCCCCCAAAGGAGCAGCGCACACGGTTTCTTTTTTTCTTTTCCATGAAAGGAATGAAACAGAAGCAGGAAAGGGAGAGAAGGGAGGAAGCAGCTCGCCGGCCAGCCGTGCCTTGCCATTGTCGTCCCCACCTCGCCGCCGAACCTGCCACGCCTCGCCATCAGTCACCGCCATCACCCACATTTTTTCCCTCATAACCTCACCCTCAGATTTCATCAACCCACATACACCGAACAAACACACACCCATGGTGAAGAAGAGATCGGGCAGAGAGAGGGAGAGCGCACGCGAAGAGCGCGACCCGTTGTGCCGTCGTGTGCCATCGCCATCGTCGAGCTACCAGGGCAACCACGGGCGAGTTTTAAAGGAGAGAGAAGCTCGAGGAGAGAGGGAGATCGGCGGAGGGAAGGTTCTATTCGAGCAGCCGTGCCTCCCTACCTCAGATCCGTCATCGTCTCCACTGCCTTTTTCCGCCACCGCCAGGCCGTGAACGCCGTTTCGGTGGTTGCGGTCGCCACTGCCTGGGTCCCTGTGGTCCAAGCCACCATTAATGGAGCTTTGTTTTCGCTTCTCTGGTTTGCCGATGGAGGAGCTCATGGGTGGAAGAAGGCCGATTGAGGGAGAGAACGCCGTTGAGTGGGGGTAAATGCCTCTGCCGTGCTTCTCAGTCACTGGTGGTGGAGCCGCGTCGTCGTCACCCCTGGGCCGCCATTCTTACCGTCGCTGATGAAACTCACCGAAAGCTGCTCGGATGTTACCGCCACTCTATTTGATCCTACTGGAAGCTGTGCCGTCGCGGCTGTGGTTGTTGAAAATTACCGTTGGAAACCCTGTCTTCTTGGTAAGCATTTTGTTTCTGAAACCCCCTTAGAGTCAGTGTTATGTTATAATTCGTTGGAAATTCTGAGATATTGGTTACACAGGGTTGAGTTCCGGTATTTGCGCGTCGAAATTTAGGGTTGTTGTTGAGCCACCGGAGCTTCTGGCCGGTACCAGAGCTGTTACTGGGTTGGTTCGGAATTGCAGCTGCCTCATTGTGTTATTTTAATAAGTAATTATATTTCGAAAAGTTTTGTATTAGTATTCTGTTGTGTTTAGTTAATGAATCTGAGCTTTGGTAATGTGGGTTTGAGTTCTGATTATTACGTGTTGCGAGTAGAGTTGTTGTGGTTGCTGAGAAAATGGTTTGGAGCTGAGGTTGCGGCTGCCATAGTTTCGGGCTAAGAGGAAACAACTTGTGATGAGTTTTAGAGTTTTCGGGTTTCGACATTTGAGGTAGGGGCGCTTTTCGAAAACTATATTTTATATATTGGAATTATTACATATGGATACTAATGTGAGACAATGTGTATTTTGTGATTGTATCAGCCTTATGTATTTGTTTGATTGTCTCGAATGATTATGAATGTTGTTTGGTTGGATTATTGTGCAGTTTTGTGAAACGGAATGTTTTCAAGTTGATTCTTTTAAAGATTTGAGATCGAGTTTAATCCGTTGAGAATTGATTTGAATTGAGTTAATTTTCTTGATAATATGAAATATCGAATGCACTTTTAGATTCAGCTTGGTTTACTTTAATTGACTTGGTTTTGACAAATGATTTGTTGCTGAACCGTTTCTTTAAAGCTTTGGAAATGAGTTAAATCGGTTGATAATGATTTGATTTTGAAATGGTTTCCTTGGGATATGCAAATGAGGCGACTATTGGATTTAGCTTGATTTTGAATTGATTTGGATTTTGGACTGTTGAAAGGGATTGAGGAACGGTTTAGTTGGGACCCGAATCGGGTGGCAAAGTCCAAGTTTGAGAGGAGGTGCTGCCGAAATTTCTATAAAAATCCTAGACTTGTTTGAAAATCTATTTAAAAAGGTTTGGATTTGAGAAATTGTATAATTTGAATTATTAAGAGAATATTTATGTTTTCGAACTTAATTTATTTAAGTGAACTTTATGCCTTGAGTTCGACTTATTTAGAAATGAACTATTTTTATCATTTGAATCACTGAAGGAAAGAATGATGCTCTAATATTGATTTCAATATAAAAAGGAGCTTTTAGTGATTTTAAAGAAAACTATACTTTTGACTGAATAATTAAGTTTGAGGCATTTTGGAAGAGGTTAAAAAAATGGGTTTCAAGAAGAAATATGAAAGTGGTTTGATTCAAATGAACTAGTTCCATTTCAAGTGAATTGATTTTTGGACCGGATTGGAACTTGTGATTTTGTATGATTCAGTTTCATAATAAATTCAGTTTTATTTACTTGAACCGAGAATCTAGGATTTTAAGAGTTTCAATGAATTTGAAGGAGTTGATATAGGTTGACATTCCCTAAAGACTTGGGACTCTGCCGAGTAACTTTTGTTATAGTATCTCGTCGTTGGATGGGTGATTTTGAATATTTTAAAATAAATCCTAAACTTGCTATGGTTTTGGAAGTTTTGGAAAGAGAATGCCAATGGTGGCTTTGTTTTAAAAAGGGAACTTACTTTGAGTAAAAGTGGCTTATGAGTCTGAGATGATTTGAGAAATGAGATCTGTAAAGTCAAAGATGAAAAGAGTTGAAATTTGATTTCAAAGTGAAATGAATTGAGAAAAAGTGATTTATAGCTTAAATGCCGATTTTATGAATTTGATGATGTTGAGTGGTGGAAGTGCTATTTTGTTATGAGCCGAAATGACTGTGTATGATAATGAATCATGGCTGATTGCGAAATATGTTATGAGCCGGATGACTGACTATGAATTATGAATTTAAGCCGAAAGGCTGAGATGAATGTTGATTCATGGCTGAGAATGAATGCATATATGCTGAATTATTGATAATTGTGATTTGCACTTCCACTATCAGAGACACGAGTTTTCCTGGAAGAAAGCAGTGGCCAGCCACCACGTGCTCCATGTGGAGACTCGAGACTCTGCTGACCCTATGTCGTAAGTGTAGGGCACTGTGAAAGTCCCAGATGAGCTCGCCCCGTGAATATACACCAGAGAGGGTGTTGGATATGTATTATGATTACGATCACGATGATGATCGAGAATAACTCAAGTTGGGGATGCGCGACAGAGGGACAGTCCAATGGTTAGCTACCAGGACTTGTCGGGCTGGCTTTATAACCAACAGATGATATCATCAGCCACTAGGACAGGCATGCATCATATGCATCTATGTGACATTATTTGGGTGTGCATATTATACTTAGTTTGCCTTTGTGACTACTTGCGATTAACTGCTAATTGTTCTACTTGCAATAACTGTTTGTTTATGCTTGAATCTTCCTATTTGTGTTTGCGACTGAGACTCTGTTGGTTTGTGGTGATTGGTTGTTGGTTGGAGTGTTTGGGCCCAGGGCCGTGGTTGAAATGAGATGGACCGATGGTTGGTTTCGGTTTTGTGTTTCTGGTTTGGAAAAATATGAAAGGCTATTTTGATTCAGCATAGATAAACCTTTTTGAAAGGCTTTTGAGTTTCTGAGAATTGAATGGTTCCTCTTTCAGAAAAGATTTCCGACTTTACTTTTATTGTAAATTGTTGTTTTTGAAAAGAGACATAAGACGGTTATTAATCACTGGTACAGTTTATGTTCACGTATCCTATTACAATAATTCCCAAAAACCCTCTACTGAGATCCCTTTCGAGGATGATGTTCTCACCCCCTTACATTTTCCCTTTTCAGGATATGGACGCAGAAGTCACGAAGAGTTTATTTTAGTTGTTGTTGAAATGCTCTGTATTGCTTTAGATTATTATTTATTGTACCCTCTCCTTTATCTTGATATATTATGTAAGAGGGATAGGAATTGTATTGGATAATGCTTGTAATATTATTTATATATATACATATATATGTATGTACTCTTTGAGAGTTTTTGTAAGTTTTATTGTATGTATGGATGCACGTTGCTTAGCAAAAGTATTTTTGGATCGATATTTCGGTTTAAAGTTTTAAACAGGCTCATATTTTAGTATTAAATAGTATAAGAGTCGTCGTAATGTCTGAGCTATCAGAGTTGCGCAGCCGAAAGCGTGAGCTTTGATATTTAGGGTGTTACATTGTACATGTTAGTGATACTAGTGCCTTGACTCTGAAAAAAGAATTGGTGTCTGTGCTTTCTATTTATAATCTCCAAATTGAAAACATTTGAGGTCAGGGGTATGATGGTGCTAGTAATAATATGAAAGTGGAATGGAATGGTTTTACAAGCTTTATTTCTCAATAATTGCTGACAAGCATATTATGTCCATTCTTTTGCTCATAGATTGCAATTAGCACTGGTGGCTGCTTCAAGGGAAGTACTTCAAATTCATGAGTTTTTTTCACACAATCGATTGCTATTGTTAATATTGTTGGTGCATCTTGCAAATGACATGATCAACTACAAGAAGCTCAAGAAATTGAAAATGCAAAATTGATTGCCAATGATGAGTTAGAAACAGGTCAAAGTACAAATCAAATGGGCACTTTACAAAGAGTTGAAGACACAAGATGGAGTTCTCACTTTCATTCTATTTGTAGCTTGATAAAAATGTTTGCAGCTACTCATACCGTTCTTAATAATATTATTAATGATGGTACAACTTCTGCTTAAAGAGGTGAGGCTTACGGTGTCAACAAAGTGCTATCCTCAATTGAATTTGTTTTTTTGTTACATTTGATGAAGGAAATTATGGGGATTATTAATATTTTGTGCCAAGCATTACAACAAAAATCTGAAGATATTTTGAATGTAATGCATGTTATTTCCACATCAAAACTACTCCTTCAAAAATTAAAAGATAATGGTTGGTGCAATTTACTTGAGATTGTTAAGAAGTTTTGCGAGAAACATGAAATTGACAACCCTGGTATGAGTATACAATACACAGTTGGAAGAAGTTGATCTCGTCAACCAAAGATAACAATTGAGCATCATTATCGAGTATATGTGTTTTTGGCAGCAATTGACTCTCAAATACAAGAGTTGAATAGTAGATTCAATGAGGAAACCATGGAGCTTTTGACTTTAGGTACTGCTTTGGACCCTAAAGACAATTTTAAGATGTTTAATATTCAGAATATATGCAAGTTAGCTGAAAAGTTTTATCCTTCAGATTTTTCTATTCATGAAAGGATTCTTTTGAATGTTCAATTACAACATTATGCATTTGATATACCGAATCATCTAAAAGATGTTGGGACACTTTATGAGTTATGTCAAAGATTGAAAGAAATAGAAAAATTAAGAACTTATCATCTGGTTAATTGATAGACTGATTCGTAATATTTTGACTCTTCCAGTATCTACAGTAACAACGAAAGAGCTTTCTCGGCAATGAAAGTTGTTAAAACAAGGTTTCGGAATAAAACAGCAGATAAATTTCTTGTAGATAATTTAGTCATTTACATTGAGAAAGAAATTGCTGCTACTTTTAGTACAGATTCAATAATAGATGACTTTGAATCAAGGAAAAAATGTCGAGCTCAATTATCTATGTAAGATGCAAATTTTGATTTATTTCAGCTCTAATAATATTAATATTATTATTATTAATTTTTTCATTTCATAAGTTATGGTTGTGATTTAAATTATTTACATGAAACATAATATATTTTTTAATAATTTTACAGGAAACGTCGAAAAGAAATTGAATAGTATTTGAAGATTCTAAAAGCAAGTACGTAACAACCTATATTTACAATATTTGAAATTAATTTTGAGATATTTGTGTTTAATTATTTTAATATACGATATGTTCAGTTATCTTATAAAAAGTAAATCCTAAGTCTTAGTTGTTATTTTTAATTAAAATTATATATAGTTATTTTTAATTTTTTACGTTAAAATAAAAAACTAAAAAAAATATTGGCCCCTTTCTAAATATTATCTAGCTTCTCCCCTGTTGGGAGCAGGTAGGTAACCGACACATGAGTTCATGGCCTGCGTAGGGTTAGACTTGCATCATGTTTGTTTGCACATATCTCTGCGCTGTGTAATTCTGTGATTGTGTTTTTGCTATATATTTGATTGATTTTCGTATTCTTTTATTTATTATGTTTGTATGTGTTCTGTTGTTAGTTTTGTTGGCTATCTATTGAAGATTGTATGTATTATGTTGTGGGATTGCTATATAACAAAGAATAAAATGAACATAATTATCTACCCCGACCTTACTAAGGACTCCCTAATTCTTACCCCCTTTTTTCAACCCTTTCAGCTACAGATGCGAAGACTTATCGTGAAGTTGTGGAAGCATAGAAAGAGTTTGCTATGAGTTGAGTTACTATTAGAATTTATTTCTTTTTCCTCGCTTTGTTAGTTGAAGTTTTATTCGAAGGGGTAGGTTTTTGTAATTGATTTTTGTATGCATTACTATAATGTATTATTAATATTAAATATGTCAGTATGTGTTATTTGTTTTTGATAAAAAAATTTTAACATTTTAGTAAAATCGTTGACAGATTAATGCGTAAAAGGTTAATAATAAATAGATAATAAAGGAATTAGGTTATTAACGCCTTACTTTTGATACGATCATGACATTGGAAGTTGAGTTGTTACAATTATGATCAAGAAGCGGGATGGAAGTGGTGTGATTCCTCTCCTAAAACTTATTCTGTGAAGTTAGGTTATGTGTGATTATTAGAGGAATTCTTGCTTGAAAACATTTGCTTGCTCCTCTGGTTGGCGCTCCACTCTTATCTCCCAACAAGAGATTTTTGCCACCAACATAACTTGGCATCGCTGTAATGAGCCTATTAAATCGGCCCTGCATTGCCTAAGGGATTGTAACTTTGCAAACCGGGTGCGGGTGTTATTAGGTTCCTTAGATGCTGTGTTTAGTGTATGTGGCTGAGTAAAAATGGAGCCATTTTCAGCCAACAACATTGCTCGGCATTTGAAGGCTAATTAAGGACATGAAACCCATGACTAGACAGTCTAGACTCACTAATCACCATCTCTTCTTAGCTCCGATTGCATTATGGTCTTTCTCTCTGGAGAGTGGATTATTAGATGCTCTGGACTGATGTATGGCAACGATGTTTTGAAGACTGAACTTTGGGTGAGAGGGCTTTGTATGGCACAACAATAATGGTTGATAGAGACTTAATTGAAAAGGTGTTTGAGTTGAAGATGAAGTGTAATTGGATTGTCCCATTCTCGTTGATTCAGAGAAAGGCAAATTAGGCGACAGATTTGTTGCCAAAGCTTAGTGCTAGAAATTATGATATTGCACTTGATTGGATCTCTCCTCCCGATGGCTTAGAGGACATTCTTCTCCAACTTCGTGGCTAACAAAGCATCCATTCTTTGTTCTACTTTTTTTACTTTTTTCTTGTTTTTTGTTTACTTTCCTTTCTTTTATTAGTTTCAAATCACCAAAAATATAAAATTTATGATATAATAAATTAAAATTTTAGTCAAATATATACACATTTATCATTCTCTCAAATACATATTTTAGTGTCGGAAACTAAATTTTATTAATTCAAATTGAAGTGACTAAAGTACATTTAAGAAATACGAATAGAGAAGGGATGAATACCCAACGAATAGGATTAGGAATATTTATCCAAATTGATCTTAAAAAAATTTAAATTAAACTTATTAGTCTTTAATAAATTTTAATAGCTTTATAGATCCCCGACAATCATTGACCTCAGTCAAATTAGTCCCTCTATTACCTCGCTCTCTCAAACCTTAATAATCTGTCTAATGTGACTCGTTAACTACATGAGTTAAACATTAACAGACATATGATTTAGTGGCTAATTGGTCCCTGATTAGCCACACACAAAAACAACCCAATCTAATTTTTTTTCTTAAAAAGCTAAACCCCTCATAGTTTCACCATCACTAAAAAACCCTTCTCTTCTCTGACTTTGCCAATATTATCATCTATTATAGATTCTTTTTCTATCCCCATTAACGTTTCTCCTGAAATTCATTAACATGGCGATCAAACAAGGAGCTGTTGTGAAGGACTTCCTTACGATTGATCAAGATTAGTAGGTCTTTCTGATTCATAAAAAATATAAAACATGGAGTTTGGGGAGGTGCAGTTCCAATTAAACATGGAATTTGCTATTTTTGAACATTCAAGAGAGTTCTAAAGGATTACACAATATTTGAAGAAAGGAGAAATTTTTATGTTGAAAACAACAAGAGAAGGGTTAGGTGTGAATGTGCCAGTGGTAAGGAGAAAGTTGGTAAGGCAAAGGTATAGTTTAAAGAACAGGATAATATATATATATATATATATATTAATGTTTGTGATTTTTTTAAAATTATTCCTAACATTTAGTTGCATTTAATTTTATTTCTAAAATTTTTTATTTGTATTAAAATTATCCTTGGATGTTAACTTTATGTAAAATGTTAGGAACAAAATTGAAAATTTTTTAAAATAATTTTGACATAAATCAAAAATATTAGAAATAAAATTAATAAATAAAAAATGTTAGGGACTAAATTAAATAAAATTAATAATTAAAAAAACTTTTGAAAAAATAGCAAATATTAAAAACAAAAAATATATTTTATCCTCGAAAAAATACAAAGCAAAGAAGGCTGCTATTGCCGAATCACAAGGAGCTAGTGTGATAGCCTCAAATAAGCCTACCAACACAACCACAATGAAGGGTATAGCTAAGAATTCTATTAGGGATTAATCTACCTGATAATGAATATATTTAGGGACTAATATGCCTAATAATATAAATTTTAGAGACCATATTGTCTTATTATATATATGTTCTATTGTTCTTTGTGATAGTGATGATGAGTATGTGTGTTTAATTCTATTTTTGCTTTTCAAGAATTACTGCTTGCATTGCAGGAGATCATGCCAAATCGAGTACACATTATAATAAAACTCTTAATTCATCAATGACATCTTTGATTTTGTCCTTTTGTAAACAATTTTTCACCTTACTTAACGCATTGCTAGCATTTTCACTCTCACCACTATCATTCATACCTTTACTTACGATATGCAGATGATGAGCTTCCACCACTTTTCATATTTAAGAATTTTGGGTGAATTTTTTATATAGGTAAAAGAAGAGAACTTCATTTGGTGTCTTTTTTATGAATGGAAGGATGAGAACTGTCACAAAGAAGATGATGGTCAAACGCAGTGTTTTAGGTTTTAGGGATGATAGAAGGGAGTCTGATTCACATAGAACCTGCATACATTGAAAATCTGCTAAACGTGCAGGTGGCTTTCTAATTCTATTTGAGCGCCTAAGATGCTGGTCTACATGAGGTTGTTCTAAAGCTACATGATCATGTGATGGTGAGTTAGATGGGGGGCTTGAAGTAAATGTTGGCATGTTGTGATCAGCATGCAAGTGTGGAGAATGCAAGGGTGACACCTGCTGATCTAAGGATGCATGAGTAGGGTGATGTGTTTGTGTGCTTGAAGGTATGTGTGAACGCACTGGCAGCATTTGAGGCACAATAGAGGAGGATTGTGCAGAAGCATAATGTGCTAAATCATTATGATAGAATGGCAAGGTATCCAAAATAGATGCATCATGTGAATCATTAAAAGCATTGTATTGGTGAAAGGGAAAAATGTCCTCATAGAAGATGATATCTCTTGAGAGAAAAACCTCTTTTGAGTATAGATCCATCAATAAAAAACCTTTAGTATTCGTTTTAAACCCCAAGAAAACAGCCTTTCTTGCTCTCTTTTCTAGTTTCTTTCTGTGAGCACTTAGGGTGGAAGCAAAGGCCAAACACCCAAAAGTTTGAAAATAAGAGATGTCAGGTAAAGAGTGGAACAATTCTTGAAAGGAACTTGATGCATTTATAGAGCTAGAGGGAACTCGGTTCAAGATATGTATGGCATGAGCTATAGCAAAAGTCCAAAGATGATGAGGCAAATGACTTTGAAAAATAAGCGCTCTAGCCATATTTAACATATCTTGATGCTTGCGCTCCACGACTCCATTTTGTTGTGGAGTTTCCACACAAGTAGTTTGATGAATGATTCCTTTTGATTCATAAAAAGAGTGCAGTAGGAACTCTTTGCCATTATCACTTCTTATGCATTTTATTCGTTTTTGAAATTGTGTATCAATCAATTGTACAAAAATGGGAACTAAATGTGCTACTTCAGCTTTGCTCTTCATGAAATATGCCCAAGTGAACCTGCTCTTGTCTTCCTCTGGTGCCTCATCCTCATTTTCACGGCATCCTATCTCTCAATTCATTTCGTATGAACATCTCTCCCCGTCTCACAAAGCCCTTTCCATCGCCATCGACAATCTCACCAAACCTCAAAGTTTTGAGCAAGCTATTCAGCATGATTGTTGGCGCAAGGCAATTAGGGATGAACTTCTGGCCCTCGAAACCAACAAAACCTGGGTAATCACTACTCTTCCAAAGGGAAAGCGCACCGTTGGGTGCAAGTGGGTCTTCAAGACCAAACTCAAGCCAGACGGATCGGTAGAACGCCACAAGGCCAGGCTGGTGGCAAAGGGCTACATTCAATTAGCTGGATTTGACTACTTTGATACATTCTCTCCTGTGGTGAAAATGTCCACATTTCGGGTTCTGCTGGCTCTCGCAGCTCAGAAGGGTTGGTTCCTTCACCAACTCGACGTGAACACGGCATTCCTCCATGGGGATCTTCCTGAGACTGTGTATATGAAGTTTCCCCCCGGTCTTTCCGCACCTCCCAACAGTGTGTGCAAACTTGAGCGGTCTCTCTATGGTCTTAAGCAGGAAAGTCGGCAGTGGAATCATAAATTGTGCTCTGTTTTGAAGGCGTCAGGCTACACGCAATCACGAGCTGATCATTCTCTATTCACCAAAGGCAGCTCAACTGCCTTCACTGCCCTTTTGGTGTATATTGACGATCTTGTTCTAGCTGGAAATGACATGAAAAAAATTGAAAGAGTGAAAGCCCTCTTGGATGCCAAGTTTAAAATCAAGGACCTGGGGGTTCTCAAATACTTCCTTGGGTTTGAAGTTGCAAGGAGTAGCCAAGGCATCCTTCTCTACCAACGTAAGTATGCAATTGATCTCTTAGATGAGTTTGGCCTTCTGAATGCCAAGCCCACCTCCACCCCGATGAATTACACTGCTCCCCTGTCAAAGGATGCCGGTTCACCCTTGTCCGACTTGACTCCCTATCGTAGGCTCATAGGGAGGCTGCTTTACTTGACAAATACTCGTCCAGATATTAGCTTTGCTGTCAACAAGCTCAGCAAATATCTGGACTGTGCCACGGACATACATTTCAAGGCTGGGCTGCACATTTTGAAGTATATCAAAGGCGCTCCAGCAAGAGGAATTTTGTTCTCCACCGCCTCCGACTTATGCCTAACTAGCTATTCTGATTCTGATTGGGGAACGTGCCCAGACACAAGGCGCTCGGTGTCCGGGTTCTGTTTTTTCTTGGGTTCCTCTATTGTCTCATGGAAGAGTCGAAAACAGCTTACGGTGGCACGTTCTTCTGCAGAGGCAGAATATCGTGCATTGGCGTTGGCGATATGCAAAGGGAAATGGCTCACGTACATTCTCAGAGATTTGCAAGTCCCTTTATATAGGCCGATTACCCTGTTCTGTGATAATCAATCAGCAATTCATATTGCTTCGAATCCAGTTTTTCACGAGCGTACCAAACATATTGAAATCGATTGCCACACTGTTCGAGATCGAGTGCAGGATGGTTCTTTGAAGCTGTTACCGGTCCCTTCCTCTGAACAGGTTGCCGATATTCTCACCAAAAGCTTGGCACCAAGGCCGTTTGCAAAGATTCATTGCAAGCTTGGAATGCATGACATTCATGTTCCAAGCTTGAGGGAGGCTGATAGAAGGGAGTCGAGCTCATAATGGTTTCTTATACACAGTTAGCTAGGAATCAGCATGATGTACATGTTAGTTAGATAGTTTTGGAGTTTGTTAGGAGAATGCCAGCTTGGCACTAGTTAGTTAGAGATTAATTTAAGCCTTTTGGATATTTGTAGTCACAAGACACTGTATATATAAACCTACATGTAACTAGTTAGAAGAGTGAGATTCATCATTATAGAAATGTGAATACAAGAGAGTAATTTCTCTTTCTGCGTTCATAGCTCTCTACTTCTTCTCTATGCATGATTTCTCTCTTTGTAAGCTCCTGAACACAACATTTTATCAAGGGACAAAAATAATTTGGTTTTTGTACTTAGCTAATCAGAAATCAATTTGTCTAACAAGCTTTGTGTCAGTTAATTAATATCTGACTGATGATCTGGATAATGTATCACGTTAGACAATACTGCTAGTATTTGACAGGACGAAATAATTTTAGAATTAATTTAACTGACATTAATGATTATTAAAAATCTAAAAAGTCATTAAAATTTATTGAAAAATAATATGGCTGATTTAGAATTTTTTTAGAGATTAATTCAAATAAATACTCATATTTTAAATACTTGCATGAAAACATGTGTGAGTTCTAAGATAAAATAGAGTCGAATAAAATTGAATAATACCAAAATTCGTTCCTATTCGGCTTGATGGCCGTTAAACTAAAAATACAAAATAAATTTAAACTAAAGAGTTATTTTGACTTAGCATCTCTCATGTCGATGCATTCATTAATTTGTTATAGTAGGATATTAGCTTCTTAACAGCTATATGTAATACAGCCTATTATAATTTCTTTTAGTTTTTGTTTGGATATAGAAAAGAAAATAAAAGAAAAGAAAATAAGAGGAAAGAAAATAAAAAAAATAAAATAAAAAAAGTAGAGTTATTTGTGTGTTGTTTGGAGAAAAGAAAATAAATAGAAAGAAAATAAAGAGAAAAAATTTTTTTGTTTGAATAAGAAGAAAAATGAGAAGAAAAAAAATTATAATAGTATAAAGTTATATTAATGTCCTTATAATAAAATAAAATATAAATATTTTTATTTATTTATATTTTATTGTATTTTATGAATATTATAAAATATTATAATTTTATAAATTATTTATTTAATACATATATAATGTTTAAATATAAATTTTTATTATAATAATGTATTAAAAATATTAAAACTAAATTTATATTAATAATTATTAATAATAATAGAATTAGGGTAGTATTGTAAATGCACCAAAATTAACATTTTTCTTTTTGTTTTCTTGCTTTTAATGGATGAAAAATTTTTTTGTAAGATCCATACTAAAATTTTCTTTCTTTTCCATTTTTTTTGATATCCAAATAAAGAAAAATAAAATTTTTCACTCATTTTTCTTTCACCACTTTTCTTTCCTTTTATTTTCCCTTAAACCAAACATAACATAGTGTTAGAGAAATTCTATCATGCTGATTCACCTTTTTAGCGTATTATACTGACTTTGAGTATCAATAAAAGAAAATGATACTTGAGTATAATTGTGGCATTGAAATGGAATAAAAAAAAGGAGGCCACTTTGATAAACACATCAAAAACGTCTTTTTTTAAAGACAGTACGCGTGTCACATTGCTATTGGACAAAAATATTAAACCGGTCAATAAAATATTTTGATTAAACCAAAATAAAATCGGTTGATTATAATTATTAGATCCGATTTGATCCGATCAGTTTACATAATCTGAACCAAATCATATTTAAATTTTTCATCAAAAGGACAAATATATCCTTAACTTTTATTTTGCAGACATTTAAATCTATAAAAATATAAAATTACAATTAATTTTTTTTTTGGTAATACAATTAAGTCCTAAAAAAAACCCTAAACTCTTAGTAGCCCAAGCCCAAGCCAAGACAAACCCAATCTCAATAGCTCATCAATTTCTCAATCTAATCCCAAAAAACCCCTAGCCCCAGCAATCAGCATCTCCTTCGTCTCCTTCGTCTCATCTCTCTGCTCACTATCGCGATCTCAAGCTTTCTCCATCTCTCGTCTCGGGTCTCGCACTCAAGGTTTTCGTCGCTCTCCGTGTCGCCAGTCGTCACCATCTCGCACTCAGTCGCACTCGCACGCTTCCCTAAGCTCGTTGTCGCCGGCGGCAGAAGCACCCAGACCCGGGACTGGTCGTCGTCGTCGTCGCTCCATGGCTCCTCACCGTTTCGAACTTAGTCGTGCGCCTTCTCGCGCTTGTCGTTTCCGGCGGCAGAAGTAGCCGGTCCCAAGGTTGGTCGTCGTTGTCGGCTTCATACTTTGAATCTCGCCGTCAGCTTCCTCCCCGCCCTTAGATTCCTTCGCCCAACCAGAAGCTGGTCCCTGATTTGGTGATTTCCAATAAATTCCTCTGGTCTTTTTTTTTCAGTTTTGTTGCCCTAATTCATCACTGCATTTGAATTTGTTGCTGAAAATATAACTGAACTAGTTTTTATTTTTGCTGAAAATCATCATTGTCGTGAATTTGTTAGTATTTAATTATTTATTACCACCGAACCTTGAATAATTTGTTGAGCTAGTTTCTTTGTTGCTTAAAATCATCACTAAGATGAATTTTGTACTGAATTTGTTGCTGTCATGCTCAAATAATTACTTAGCTAAATATTTTTGTTGCTGGAAATGTGAGTTGAATATATTAGTGATTGCACCTTGAATTTGTTGTTGTCTTGCTAAATAATCACTTAGTGCATGAAAACGAATGTTAAAGGGAGATCGCTATTAGAAATTAATATTTCTCCTTTTTTCGATGATTTACTGTGTAATATCATGCTTAGTTATGCTTAGAGCAGGACAGATCTGCATGGTTGTTCATTTTTTTCGATGATTTGCTGTTTGTTACATGTCTTTGGTTGCTACAAACATGAGCTAAATACATATGATTCATTGGTTAAAATATTTTCTTATTTTTTCTAAGCTTCCTCTAGTCTTTAAGGCGATTGTTTACACTTTTTTAGTCTATATTTTATCCCATTGATGCCTGTCTCCCCTGGTATTTATTGTTTGCTTTTGACATGTGTTCTAAGACTGAGTTTGACCTTCATCTTAAACTGAGATCCTGCAAATGTCTATTAGTTTTTAACCTGATTGCTTACAATTCTTAGCATGATACCTCTCAAATCTATAAGCTGTTGTTCTGTGCACAAGGTTGTTGTAGTTATTTTTGTACAACTTTGGTAGGACTTAATAGTCTTTTCTTGGTTATGTAAGAATACTATAATGGTCTGAGGTTCTGTAGGTAGTTCTTATCAAATTCCTTATATATAATAACACAAACTATGGTCAGTTAGATGAAATCAAGATTTAGAACTATTAAGTAGCTATATAGTATAGTCACTTCAAACTAATTGTTCATTGAACTGAATGTGGAATCCAATTGTTAACAATTTCTGCCTTTACCAAGTTTCAATTAATTTATGGTACCTATATGCTTGTTGAACTATCGACATCTCCAATTTTCCAGGGCCATTATGTCTGTAATAATTTACAACGGCCAGTTCAGGAATACAACTTAAGCGTTGATGCCCACAATGATCTAACTTGGTCTCTGGGACGAATTCAATCTTTTGACAGTGACTCTGGACAAGGCTGTCATTTCATGAGTGGCAAATAGTGGATGCATGTTAGCATGATATAGTTAGGAAAACTTGAACTACCCTTGCCGCTCTTTTTCTATCAAGGAAACAGTCTACATGCTAACATGACTGTTATAACATATATGGAGGAATTATCGTTGTAAATTTGTTCTATTTTTCCTCCCAAAAATGTATAGTCTCATTTTTCTGAGATACAACTCGGTCGCAGCTGATATGTTGTATTTATGGAGTATAAAATTATCTATAATAAAGAATTTTACTGGCCTCAATTACGAAATATGGGGATTTAACGAAATATGGCGAAAGTGCCTCCATTCAATCCGAGTATAGTTATTGGTTACATCTCGTGGTTAATGTTGCTTTGAATCTTTTAATTTGTTAAATCATGTAAAGAAATTCAATTCAGTCAGTTATAAGATTTCAAGTAAAATTTTATCAAAAAGATAGATATTTAAAAAATTATATTTAATATTAATTTTATAATATTTAAATTAAATTATGTTTTTAAATCTTCGTTATATAATAAATTTAAAAGATAAATATTTAATAAAATCAACATTTGAAATTAAATATTTCTTTTATATTAAAATACAAGATGGATAAAATAAAATAATTGTCTCGAATTATATAAAGAAGAGCCACAGACTTCTAAGTTACGTTCAATATAGTTACGTTCAATATTTGTTTTTTTTAATATTTAATATACCTTAATCTTACGAGAAAGAATATGATTTTGTTATTTTATGTGATTTTTTATTAATTTTTACCATAAAGATGATTAAATCTAACAAAAAATACGAAAGGATAAATTCGAAACAAAAAATAACATTCTTCAAAATAACAAAAAATATAACTGTTATCTAGCGTATATGTATTCTATCGAATTTTGTTTGGTTTTACTTTTATTTTGTTTTATTCTATACTTTTGTGTGAATTAAAAAATAATGTTCCTAATATATGAATAATGTTAAACACAGTAAACTAATTTTGCAAAGGAAAAATTTTCAGTTGCTATAAAAGACAAGTGTATAAATAAACACTAACGTACCTATTAATCCAATTTTCAAAAAAATGTATAATAATAAATGAGATGTTAATTATTATGATGATATTTCATATTTGATCAAGAGGTTTGGAATTGAGTCTTAGAAACAAAAAGTTGTACCTTTTCATAAGTTATATAATTAAGGTTATTTTTAGGAAAAAAATTTATTTTGGAATAATAAATATTTGGGATAAATCATGACTAATTTAATATATAGACAATAGTTTTATACTAAAATGTTAAAATTTTTTAATAAATTTTGTATTTAAATTTTGTTAGGGATGTATTTGTCAAAAATTTAAAAAGTCAGGAACCCTTTAATTCTTTAGGCTAAGAACAAATAATTAGGTATAATTGTAATATAACTAGTATAATTTATGTATAGTACAACTATTATTAAATTAGAACAGTTTTCTGAAGATTAAACTAATATAATTCTAATATTAGAATTCAGTTATTCAAATAATATCTATGGTATTGAATTCTAGACCTTAGATATTTATACATTAGCATTGTGTTTGCAACTACAATCAATAAAAATACCCTGACCAGACTGAATGTACAAAAATCACTCAAATTCAGACCATCTTCTTGACTACGATAGAATACTAACAATTGTAATATGTTTATAGAAAAAAATAAATAAATAAAAAACTAAGGATATGTTTGTGTACTTATACAAAAATATTACTAATTATAAAAAGATAAAGAAAAGAAATCTAAGATATTATAAATAGTTATAATAATATATATTTTTTTCCAAAATATAAATAGTATATTGTAAAGATACTTTCATTTAAGTAAAAAGGTTTTTGGAAGACAAAAAATATATTAATACTATATTAATACTTACAAAAAAATTTGCTACACCAACTATAATTCCAACTAGCAGAAAAAAATAATATTTTTAATTTATTATTTTTTTATTTAATGTTATTAGTTAGCCTACTTATGATACAATATTATAGTGTTAAATAAATTTAGATAATATTTTTTATCAGGAACAAATTTAAAATAAAATACTAATGATTTAATGCAACTTTACAGTATTATATAATAGTGACAACTTGAATTTGATTCGTTTATAGATTTGTAACTGAGTCAAGACAAATCGTTTTTGTAACTTAGTTCGTTAATAGTTTAATAACTTAAGGTTATGATCTTTGGGATGGATTCTGAACTGTAATTTGAACTCATTTATTAATGTGAACTTAATATGGTACTAAAAAAAAAAGTCAAAGTAATAAAAGAATAAATTAAAAAATAATGAGGTAACTATTTGATATAAAAATTAAATATAACAAGGTATATAACAATTTGTATTAAAAATATAATATTAAATATAATAAAAATAAAAAAGAATAAAAAAATGCCCATAAATATGATTAAATCTAACAAAAAAAATAAAAAGGATAAATTGAAAACAAAAAAATAACATTCTTTAAAATAAAAAAAAAATATGAGTGTTATCTAGCGTATATGTATAATCGTAAGCTCCAATGATTTTATTATGCAAAAATTTGCAAAGTTGCTAACTTTTCTATAGAGATGTTTTCGGTAAAAATTTTTTAACTAACTATCATAAAATAATTGCATAATATTTATATTAATAGAAAAAAAATATTCATTAATAATACAATTATTTGAATTTATAATTTAAAAACAAATAATTTATCAAATTATCGTATAATTTAAAAAAGGTATAATAGTAATAAATGAGAATATTTACGTTTTCCTAATAATATAATCATATACTCTAAGAATAATGCTAAGACAAACTTTTTATTTTTTAATCATTTACTAAAAAAATAAAAAGGAGTAAATTTCCATACGTTTTCTACTTATAAGAATAAACAATTTGAAAAAATGATAGTTTGAATTTGAATTTAAATTTGAATATCAAATAAAAAAATTAAATATCTTAGTTATTTGTTACAATATCTTAACAAAAAATAGGATTTAATTTGAAAATTAGATATCTTTTCGCATTTATTAGGATATCCTTATTTCCTAAAAAAAAGGATTTTTCGTTATCTTTGTTAGTTATCTCTATAAACAACAGTGTTTATCGTGATGTTTTAAATCTAACATTTTTTTTTCAATCACTGTAGAGCAGTAGAGAACATGAGTAAGGTAATCACGCTTATTTTTGTTAAATGATAGAATTATTAGTCTTTTGTAAATTCTGTTTAGTAGTTTTTTTAGTCTAATAAAAATACTGAAATTTATTTGGCTTGAGCAGCTCTCACGGGATACCTCTGTAACTTATAAGGAAGAATCAGACATGGACTTATCCGCCTTGGATGAGAAGGTAATCCATTTTTTGGGCTACAATACTCGAATATGCATTACTTTCTTGGCATACTCTATTTAACATGTCTTTAATTATCTTTTGTGATGTTTATAGTTGCTGTATTGTAACCTTAATATACAAATAACGCGTCTTATTGTATGGCATCTTGTAGCTTGAAAAGGGTGTTGCCGAGGCACTGTCGACGATGATTCGCGAAGCTGTTGTGCAAGGGATAACAGCAGTTCTCCCAGAAATTGTGAAAACGGTTGGTTCTTCACCAAAAAGTGGGAGTGACGGTGCAAAGCTTTCAATTACTACTTCAATTGTTAAATCACCGTCGGACACTTTGAAACGCAGAAAGCTTTCAAATACTCCTATTACTCCACTGTCAGACCCTTTGAAAGAAATACTTGATGCCAATCCCTCAATGTATTTGGGTGACGAACCAGTCACAAAGAAGAGTACTTGGAGGTGCAATGGAAAAAAGCGTGGATTACCGTCAACGCAGTTAAGGTTTTATCTTTTTATTTTTAAATAACAACCATTAAATACCATTTAGGGGTGAAGAACTTTTTAGTATTCTCACGTATTGCTATATTAATGTTAAGTCATTAAATACAATCTCTTTCTCAACTTATCTCCTTTTCATTAGACATGATGTCTAGCTTCATTGTTGAGTATTTTAGGCTCGTGAGTACCGATTTTTTCTTTGGTCATCAAATTGTGCCTATTAGTGACATTAGAAGGTTGATTAGAACCCTGGTTAATATTAGGGAGCTAAATTTTATTTGCTGATATTTTATAATGATTTTATTGATGTCGTGTCATTTGAGATGATATTATTGACAAATAAGTAACAGCGTCTAAAATAATTATCATATTTTTTGGAGTTGCAGAAAGAATTGCAATTTGCGGAAAAGCATCCTCCGGGGTCTCCATGGATTTACTACGACAACCACGATCCAAATATGGACGGGGATGACATGCCACGTGTGAGTACTTAACTATTTGAAAACCGTTAGTCTATGAAAAATTTTTCATTTTTAATACGCAAAAAAATATTTGGCCGATTTTGTGTGTACACTTTGAGTATATAGACATAGTCAAACTTTTTAAAACATAAGAAAGATTAAACAAATGACATGTAAAGACGGTTAGTAATCATAGTTGGTAATAAAAAAAGATTGAACTTATAAATTATTTATATTATTTTATAATTGTATTTTTTTTTACTTTTTGTTGATCAAAATAAATGAGTACTAAACTTTTTTTTTGTTGCTATTTTTTTTAGTGTTTGGACCTTTTATTTCGGCGAACTAAAGAGATGAAATTTTTTAATAAAGAATTGGCCATTGCTGCCTACATATTTGGAAACAATATGGATCCAGAGTAAGTAAAATTAACTTATTTTTTAATTAATATTTAATTTGTCATATAATTTTTTTATAATCTACTATACCACTATAGTATAATATTCTAATTTTATGAATTTAGGGAAGTGCTTGTTCCAAACGATCATTGTAGTGGCACACGCAAGACTCTTCTGACTATAATGCCCGGCAAGCCAATAATTGGTGATGTAAGAATTAGTTTTGTAATATTTATTTATTTATTATCCTTGTAAAAATATTAAATTTGGATTGGTGCAAAATAACTCTGATTTTTTATACTCCATAGGTCCTTACCTTAGTTTGTTCGATGCTCACCAAAGGATATTTTGGGCCAAAAGGATACAAATATGCTAACCAATGGTTTCTGCCACCGACATTTTCTGTAAGTCCCTTGGCATATCGAAATTTAGTCTTCAAATTTAATATATCTTTCCAGGTAGACTAGAAATTAACATAATAAGATTCCTAACTTAGTTTAATATTCATGGCAGCAAATTGTGTTAAGCCCGAAATAGAACTGTGTTTGCACAATGAAATACATCAAGGATAACTTCATGGGAGACCTTGCCACTTTTTCCGGATGTTGTTGTAGATTTTTGTGCCAATTCACCTCATACCATTGATTTCTCATAGTGTTGATTTAAAAAAATTTTGGTGAAACCCTCCTTTAGAAACATTCAATTTTCAAAGTATAAAGTCAGAGAACCAGCTGTCCCGCAACAATCTGCCGAATCGTACGTTTAAATTTACCATTTATCAAAGTAAAAATTCAATTTTCTGGCGGTTTGTTATTTTGTTATTTTTCTTTTGTTAAAATGTGCATTGAATTGTGGCAAAGGAATAACTGTGGTATTTGGGTCGCTCAATGGATGCAACTCACTTGCTATTGGAGCCTCGGTAATAAGACATGGGTAAGAAAAATAACATTATTAATGAAGTTATGTTTGTTCCATTTTGTAATATCATTGTTATTGTCTGTTAGGTTATTTCTGATTACACAAGGATGCGTCTAGCTGTGGATTTGGTGAATGACAAAAATAACTCAAAGCGGGATATCATAGAGAAGCTTGCTGTCACTGACTGGAATAAAAAGATACAGCAGTCTGTCATGCAAACTTAAGATGTTAAAAACTTTTTTATTAGAAATTATGGATTGAATTAGGCTATTTTATTTTTCTTTAAAATACAAGCTAACTTTATATCTTGCATTTATTTCTTTGACTTTTTAAATATATGGATTTTTTATTATTTATAATGATTTATATCTTGCACTTAGGATTTTTTTTAGGAGGCCACTCAGATAAAAACGCCTAAAACGTCTTTTTTTAAAGATGTTTTCATGTTATATTTTAATTGGTTTTTATATAATTTATTTGGTGTTTCTCATCACATATTATTAAATTTCTCAAAAGATTTTCTTTCCAAAAAATAAAAAATATTTAATTTAGACTAAAACAAAAGATAATAAATTAACTACTAGATTTTTTTAAAAAGATTATTTACATAAAAAAATATATCACATTCATCAAAATATACATATATATATTTACTAATTTAAATTTTATTTTTATTTTTAATATAAACATTAGAAATAAACACATTTTTTTATAACAAGATGTAATGTAACAAAATATATATAATATTAATTAGTTTTTAAAAAATTCTGAAAAGATATTTTTTTCTAATAAAGTGTTATTAAAAAATTAACATTATAAAAACTAATTTCAACCAATATGATATAATAAGTTATTAAATATATTTAATACAAAACACATTGAATATAAAATTTTATTGAGTTTAAATTTTAAATAATTTTTAATTGAATTTCGAATATTTTTATTTTAAAGAGTTAGAATATTTTAACATCATTTTTTTATCTTTTTAATTGAGTCTTTGATTTTTTAAATTATTAACCTTATTTATAATTAAGAGTAATATTTTAACACCACCAATTAGTCACACATATAAAAATACAAGAACAATTCTATTGTCATAATTATAATCTAACTTTATAAGCAATACAATACAATGAAACTATATATAAGTAATATAACTAAATTTTATCTACATCTATAGTCACATTTCATAAATAATATAATTAAATTATATTTATGTTTATAATTAAAATATGAATAAAAATACAAAAAATTATCAAGATGGTTAATTTTTTTCGTTCATAATTTTTTTATTATTTTTGTTGTGAAAGGTCTAATTATTTTAATAATTAATTATTTTTTAAAAAAGATAATTGAATAACACAAAAAAGTCTTATTAAGAGTAATTTATTTATATATGATTAAAAAATAATTGAATAATTATATACGGTAAAAAATTAATATTATTAAAAAATAAAAATAAAATTTATTTTAAAATTAAAAATAAAGTTTATTTAAAAATAAAATTAAAAATCATGTTTTTTTCTTTTTTCCAAAATTTATCTACGAGTAATTTTATAAATATTTTATGATGAATAAAAATATTAAGCTCATACTAAAATTTATTTTAATAAAATTTATTTTTATTTTACTAAATGTTAAATAAACTATTGAAAAGAATTTTATTTCCTCCATTAGAGAAGAATGATAAACTTCCATACTTTTATTATGTTATGGCAATAATTTGGCCTGTTATTTTTTAATGTATATAATAATAATAATAATAATAATAATAATAATAATAATAATAATAATAATAATAATAATAATAATAAATAAGTATATCAGAGTAAAAAAAGAAGTACGTCACCAAATAATTTATCATCCAATTATATATGAATCAAATTGATAATATCAGGGCTAACACTACAAAAATTGATAACAAGGTTAGGGACTTACAAAACCTTTCTTAAGATCATAGAAAAAAACGTTTATATTTGCATGATATATAAAACAATTATCATATTATTATTATTATTACATATATATATATATATATATATATATATATATATATATATGAGCAAAAAAAGTCCAAGTGTTTTAAAGTAAAATTTTCTTTTAATATTTGATTAAATGTTCTTGTATTTAGTACTTTTTTTTGACACTTCTTCTTAGTTAAAAATATAATCATTATAATTTTTTAGTTATTATTGCTAGGAGTGTTTACAGATGGGATATGGCTGAAATTTCGATCCAATCCGCACTAAATTCATTAGATCAAATTTGATATTCGCACTTTTTATGTTTAGATCAGATATCAATATATCAATAAAATAAAAAATATTAAAAATTTTATTTTATAAAAAAAGTCAATAATTTTTTTGTTTACTTTTTTAAATGTATTTACTTCTATCTGATTAGAGTGTGGATCCGATTTGATCCAATCCGATCATCTTACAGATCAAATCATATTCTCAAATTACATATCAGATACGGATAAATACTATGGATTTATATAGATATGATCTAATCTATGAACACCCCTAACTACTACTATAGGTTCATTATTGCAAAAGAATGCTTCTTTTATTATAAACCATTATTAGATCTTAATTACCATTAAAACAACTTAATTGTCAATAAAGAGATAATACTTATTGGTCTCTGAAATTATGTTCGTATTTCAATCCATAGTTGTAAAAATCGAACTGGATCGGCTGGTTCGAACTAGATCCTAGTCCGGTTCGGTTTACTTCTTGAACCGTTTAAGGAATAAAACCGGTATGAACCGGTCTAACCGAACTAGTCTGGTTGAAAAAAATTTTTAAATGTCTCCACAAAGTCTCGAACCAAGAATCTTGGAGCAAAAACAACTTCTACTTGCCACTTAGCCATTACACTTCTAATTATTATATTTGACAAATACTAATTATATAGTATACATAAATATCTAATTTAATTTAATTTTTGTTATTTTAAATTAATTATATTTTAATTATATACCATTATTAATATAAATATAAATTTCACTAAAAATTTATTAATTTACTTGATCTATTTTATTGCTAGTATTTTGATTAAGGTTATTTGTTTTGATGTTAGTGTTAAAATCTACTGATATTATAGTTAGATGATAGGTTTTGTGAATTAATTATTTTTTTATTGTGTCAAAATAAGATACTATTATAATATTAAAATTTTATGGTTTTTTTATATTAGTTAATTTTAGAAGTTGAGACTTGATTCTTCATAAAATGTTAGTGAATATATGTATTTCAAATTTTAATTTTAAGTTTTTAACTATTTTATATTTTATATTTACGTGAGACCGGTTTTATCGGTTCAACTAGTGATTTATCGGTTGAACCAATAAACCAGTGAACCAGTAGCTTGACCGGTTCGATCACTGGTTCGGTTCTAACAACTATATTTCAATTTAATTTCAAAAATTTCGATTTACTCAATTTAGTTTCTCAACTTAATAGTTATGACTCACATTGGTTCCTAATCTTATTTTTGTCAGTGTCTTACAAAATCGTTAACGACATGCTGAGATGGACTAACGACTGCTATATTATACATTCTAGCGACTATTTGATGTGACAATTGAAATTTTTTTTACCTTATTTTTTTTCGACTAAATACTTAAAACCCTAATATGAGTCATGGATACCTAAGTTAAAAAATTAAACTAAGTAAATTGAAACTTTAAAAATCATATTAAAACTCGAATATAACTTCAAAACAGAACTTTAACTTATGTAGTGATTAATTTAAATGAGAATCAAATAAATCAAAATTCAACATAATTTTTATCAATGTTTTCAAATTCAAAATTTCTATACCAAAATTAACTAGAATTTTTATTTAAATTAAAAATTTAATGAAATAGTGACTTTAATTATCTTAACCAATGTCCTAATTAATTACTTTTATGTCTTAAAAAAACTATATATGAAAAGAAAATAATTAATTTGTCTACTTTAATAAATAGTTATTTTACTAAAATGAAAAAACTATTTTTTAGAATTTTTTAAGAACTAATTAATATTATATATATTTTGTTACACTACATTTAGTTATAAAAATTTTATTTATTTCTAATGCTTATATTAAAAATAAAAAAAATTAAACTAGTGAATTTTAATCTATAATATAATAATAATATAATAATTATTTTATATATTGTACGAATATAAATTAATTTTTTTTATTTATAAAAATTTTAAGAGGTTTGAGCTTGTTATATATATATATATATATATATATATATATATATATATATATATATATTTTTTTTTTTTTTGATGAATGTGATATATTTTTTATGTAAATAATCTTTTTAAAAAAATTTAATAGTTAATCTATTATTTTTTTGTTTTAGTCCAAATTAAATATTTTTTTATTATTTTTGGAAAGAAAATCTTTTGAGAAATTTAATAATATGTGATGAAGAACATCGAATAAATTATACAAAAACTAATTAAAACATAATATAAAAATATCTTTAAAAAAAAGATGTTTTAAGCGTTTTTATCTGAGTGGCTTTCATGCTAAAAAGATGAATCAATACGATAGAATTTTTCTTTCTTTTAACCATAAAAATACCTTTTTCTTCTGTTGTATTTTTCATAACGGCATTTTTTTTTCATTTTTAAAGGGAAGTGACGTCATTATATAGAAAACTTGTTATGGAATAACGTTCACTTTTATAGGTATTCAGATGAGCAACAATAAAATTAAATTCAATATCGCCACTCTATTAAAATTAATCGATCAGATAAGTTGAATTAACTTTCTTAATTTATAAGCTGACAGAAAGACAGTCACTTGGTAAAAAAAAAGGTATATTTATGAAGAAGCTAGAATTTTATATTCTATATGTAATTGAATTTGTTAATATAAAAATTAGGGTAAATCACAATAATAAATTAAGGAGAACAAAATTTTATATAAATCCACCAAATCAAAATTTGCTTTGTGAATTTATCAATGCACATTTATATGTAGTTCGAACCAACTTGATTCGAACTCCATTTCTACACAAACACATACACACACTAATTCGAACCAAATAAGTTCGAATTATACACAACACACATGCACACACTAATTCGAACTAGCTTGGTTCGAATTACACACATAGTAATTTCTATGCTGTTAAAAAATTAATAATTTATTAAAAAAATTTATTAAAAAATTTAATAATTTAAAAATTAAAAAAATATATATTTTATTTCATACATTAAAAAAAGATAACCAAATATTTAATTACGAGACTTCTTTAAAATATTTGTGATCTATCAATTCGAATTCCATACAATACTCTTTTATCCATTTTTAATAGCTCATGAATATTTTTTAATAAATTTATTTAAATTATACTACAAAAAATATTTTATTCTATGCAAAACAATTTTAAAAATGGCTTAAAAATGTTAGGACTACTATACAAATTTATAATGTTCTAATAACTTAGGTAAATACATCCATGTACTCAAATTTTAAATAAAATACTCTACATAGTCAATAATAATTTAGAAATGAAAAAATATTTTATTCCATACAAAACAATTAAAAATATATTTTATTCTAATACAAAATTTTTTTTAAAAAATGGCTAAAAAAATGTTATGAGTATTATAAAAGTTTGTAATATTCTAGTGATTTAGGTAAATACATGATAAAAATATTTTTTCTTTAAGATCTAAATTATTATTGACTATATAGAGTATTTCTTTAATGTCCTAAGTCATTAGGATATTACAAATTTTTACGAATTTGTAATATATGGTGATTCGAATCACCATATAATTTAGGAGTACTATAAAAATTTGTAATATATGGTTGACTTAGATCATTATAGAAATACTGTCAATAATAATTTAGATCTTAAAGAAAAAATATTTTTATCATGTATTTACCTAAATCACTAGAATATTACAAACTTTTATAGTACTTATAAGATTTTTTAAGCCATTTTTTAAAATTTTTTTGTAATAGAATAAAATATATTTTTTAATTGTTTTGTATGGAATAAAATATTTTCTTTCATTTCTAAATTATTATTGACTATGTAGAGTATTTTATTTAAAATTTGAGTACATGGATGTATTTACCTAAGTTATTAGAACATTACAAATTTGTATAGTAGTCCTAACATTTTTAAGCCATTTTTTAAAATTATTTTGCATAGGATAAAATATTTTTTGTAGTATAATTTAAATAAATTTATTAAAAAATATTCATGAACTATTAAAAATGGACAAAAGAGTATTGTATGTAATTCGAATTGATAGATCACAAATATTTTGAAGAAGTCTCGTAATTAAATATTTTATTAGCTTTTTTAATGTATGAAATAAAATATATATTTTTTAATTTTTAAATTATTAATTTTTTTAATAAAATTTTTTTAATAAATTATTAATTTTTTAACAGCATAGAAATTACTATGTGTGTAATTCGAACCAAGCTGGTTCGAATTAGTGTGTGTTGTGTATAATTCGAACCTATTTGGTTCGAATTAGTGTATGCATGTGTTTGTGTATAATTCGAACCTATTTGGTTCGAATTATGTAGAAATGAAATTCGACTCAAGTTGGTTCGAACTACATATAAATGTGCATTGGTGGATTCACGAAGCAGATTTTGGTTTGGCGGATTTGTGTAAAATTTTGATCCTCTTGATTTATTATTGTGATTTACCCTAAAAGTTAATTTAAATAATATTATTAATTACTAAGTAAATGTTCTTTGATTAATTGTATTGTCGGTTAATAGCAGTTAACTTAATTTTAATTCTTTGATAGAGAGAAAATAATTAAAAAAATTAGGTCTCAAATTTTGAGAGTACCTCTAATAAAATATTTGTGGAGTATATAAAATTTAATTGAATTAAGACTAAACATTAGAGTAACAAATCTTATTTTTAGTTTTAAATTACTATTTATAATATATGGTTTCATAAATATTTGTGAGACCCAAAATAAAATTAAAATAAAAGCTAACATTAGAATTGCTTTAACTATCAAACAGACACTCCTGTTCTATATGTGACTGGTAGTTTATTGGGATAAGTATTATTTTGGTCCCTAATGTTAAAGGTTAGAATCGAAATCATCTCTGATGTAATTTTTTATTTAAAATCGTCCTAAACATTTTATTTCGTATTAAAATCGTTATTTTTAATAAAATTTTTAATTTTATTATTAAATTATTTCTATTTTAATAAAAAAATATAAAATTAAAAAAAAATAAAAGAAAAGAACGTGTTAGGAAGGGGAGAAAGGAAAAAGGGTACGCGAAAGGGGAGAAGGGAAAAGGAAGAGGGGGAAGGGAAAGGGGAAGGGAAAGAGGGGAGGGGAGACGGAAGCGGTGGCAACACGGTGACCATTCACTACTACCGTCGCGTCTTCTACATCTTCGCGGGCTCCCTCTTTCTATCTCTCTCTCTCTTTGGTGGCGACGCGACGACCTCCACCTTGTGGCGGGATGAGGCTGAGCGCGGTTGGGCGCGACGCATTCCTCACCTCGATGGCGACGCGTGTAACGGCGGCGACTCCTCCCCTTGGTCACTGGCTCGCGTCCTCTCTCTCTCCATGGATGCGACACGATGGCGACGGCGATGCGTGGGACGGCGGCAACTCCTCCCCTCTTGGTCACTGGCTCGCCGCCACCCTTTCTTCCCCTTCTCTTTTTTCTGCTTGAGCTTCTGCTTCTACTTCTTTGACTTCTGTGTCTTCTTCTGTGTCTTTTTCTGTCTTTGTTTCTAATTCTAATTTTGATTTATTATTTTCTAATTTTATTGTTGTTGTGTGTTGATTTGGTGTTCTTGAATCTGATTTGGTATATTTGGTGGTGGCAAAGATGCTGATGGTGGTGGTGGAGGGTATTTTTGTCCATAGAAAATTAAAAGAACGATTTTAATACGAAATAAAACGTTTAGGACGATTCTAAATAAAAAATTATATCAGAAATATTTCAATTCTGACCCTCAACATTAGGATTCAAAACAATATCTATCCCTTAAAATTAAAAGTTCACAACTAAAACCAAAAGCAAGAATAAGGGCGGACAAAGAATAAACAAGATTGAATTGGCTATGGGTGGAAGTATGTTGATTACGGGTTTAATGAATTTACTAACATACGGTGTCAAAATAAAAAATTACATCCATCTAGTCATTCCAAAATTAAGTCACCATGCAAAACTTTGTTGTTGGAACGGTTTTCAAACGAAAATTCATTATCGTACATGGACAGTGAGATACATTTTATAGTCATAACATCTTTGATAATGATTGTATTTAAAAAAAATTACATAAAGGTTAATAAGATATCCTTGTAATTATGTTATTCACATAATATAGTGAACTTACCCACAAAATTTATTATATTACTCACATGTAGTATCTTATTTTATAGTTTTAGCACTTCAGTTAATATAATGAATATTTGTGTATTAAAATTTGTGTCTATAGATAAATTTTAATGGCACTAATTTATGTTTTATTTTAATATTACTTTAATTGACATGTATTTTATTATAGATTTTGACGTGCCTCTATAAAAAGTTGAATTACATTAGCATGCTTTATTATTTACCATGGGAGTGATATTTGACAATGTATCAAAAATTTTATTTGCTAAATGGTAAGTGGTAATAATTATAAAGAATAAAAAGATAAGGTTCTTTTTTTATTTAAAGCGTGCAGACTTTGACTATATTTTTTGTAGGAAGAAGTCTCTAATGTCTATTAATGTTAGCACTTCGAATGTGATAACATTATATGAAAAATGGGAGAAATTCAACCGTTTAAATATGATGCTCATTAAGTCTCATATCTCAAGTAGTATCTATAAATAAATTCTTAATTGTAGAAATGACTGGAATTATATGAAGACTATTAATGAACAGATTGAGTTCTATTAAAGCACTTGAAATGCCCTAATGATACAATTATCATCCATGAGATTTACTATCATATGGAGTGTGCATAAGCATATCATGAAGACAGGGGACATCACATCTTTTTTTTCTTTTCTTATGGTATTGTCGCTGTTGTTGTTGGTGGTGGTGAATTGTAAGAGAAAGTTGATTCGAAGTGGCAGGGTGGCATGGTATAAAGGTGGAGATGGAGTGGAGAAACGATAGGTGATATTTGAGTGATGTGGATACTAATGAAAGTGTAGTGGTAGACTGAGATGATGAATAGGAAAAGAAGAATAGTAGATTGGGGTGCGATGATGTTTTGTAAAAAAAATTTGTAATTTTTATAGGGATAAATTTGTTCAAAAAATAATATTTTTTTAAACGATCATTTTTAAAAATTTATTCTAACATTAAGGATGGTTTTTTTTTTAAAAGAAGTTAAAAATGTTTTCAATTTTTACTAACAACTTTGAGTGTTTGAGTATGAAAACAGTAGTATTTAACTATGAAAACAGTACTTAACCCAAATATTAATAATATCTACAAGCTATATTTGATTAGTTAATTATCATTGATTTTTGGTATCGTTTTTGTCAATATTTGCTAATGCTAATCATCTTTTTGGTCATCTAATACTAAATAGTCTAATACTCAACTTTTATATTGCGCAAATCAGCCCAACCCGATCTGAGTTAATATTTTGCTGTTGTTTAGGCCTTTGGACCCACATTGAATAAAAAGAAGTAAAATTACGACTTTAACTTTTGGCAAGTAACTACATCCAATAGATAAATAAACAAGGCTTATGGAGTAAAAGAAAAAACTTGACAAATAAAAGCAGAAAAGAACAAGAAAAATCACGCAGCTTCTGAAATAAGAAATGATAAATTTGTAGTAAGTACTAATCAATCGCATATTGCTTTCATTGAATATGATTAACAGTTAGACCAACGCCATTGTCAGACGTTATATACAATTTTCAAAACTTTCTTGACATCCATGAAGATCTACATATAATAAATCAAATGCGATCAAACAATAAAATCGTTATATTCCCCAGCTGCTAAATTGTGTTGGAAATCTGTTTATGACGATGGATTCAATGCCCTTTCTGTTGGAGACATTAAAAATGCAGCAAGTTCTGGAATGAAACTAGCATCAGCAACAACCACTTGTGGCTGCATCAGATTGCGGTGGCTTGTCCTTAAAAATGTTCTTCTTAATCCCCTTAGAACCCTCGGCTAAGAGGCTAGGTGTATCCAAAATCTGCATGCACACACACACAAGATGAAAAATTATTGTCATCTTTCATGATACCGTCTCCGCCCACTTTTATCTGGCATTGTTTAACTTGAGGTATCTAGATGCAGAAAGTGACAATGACAGATAAACAATGGAGGGAGTATTGATATATTGTTTTTTCAACCTTTGTGCCTTCATTATTTTAAAGACTGCTCTTTATATTTCAACTTTGGTCAAATAAAGGGTAAGCCCTTTAGAATTTAACAATACTGACTTTCAAAATTATATATCGAAAGCTAGTTAGGAAATGGGCATAGCCTTGTCATTCAACATACCTTCAAAACAAGCTCTTCAAAGCATTGTTGTACATTTACTCGAGTTTTAGCACTGCATTCAATAAATAGGCAACCGTATTCCCTTGCAAAGTCAATTCCCTCTTTCTTTGTCACAACTCTATCACTCTCCTGAAAATGAAATATTTTTCACCTGTATGTCAAGTCCTCCAATGGAATAAATGAGAAGTTTTTTAAATAGTACAACATGCATAAGTCAGAAGAATAAACAACAGACATGTATAAGACTAGATACATGACTTGAAGCGTGGACAATTTGATTGTGTCAGGTGCATAATTAGAGTAGTCATCATGTAATTTAGGATTTACATTTACCTAAACTACCAAGTAATTTGAAACGAATAGCTAGCCTCCTTATGTTTCTCCTTTTTCTTAAAGAAACATCTAATTTAAGGTTAAGGTGAGCAATCTTGCCAAAGAAGTTGAAGAGAAAATAGTAAAACTGAAAAAATATCTAACAGTATTTTACTATTTTCATTGGTCTCTAGTCTGTAAACTTTTTATCTAGAAGGGAGTAAGTAAAATTTAAGTGAAGTAGCCAGCACAAATAGCAAGAAATATATGTATAGGGTTGAGTGCTGACATATGTATCTTCATGCGATTGAAGAATCCACCAGAAAGATGAAGAGTACACAATCACAAAGGCCTAAATACCTTATCCACTTTGTTTCCTACAAGCATCTTGATGCAATCTTGGTTTGTTGAATAAAGTTCTATTTCCTTTGCCCACACTTCAGAGAGGTTTGTAAATGTTTCTCGCCGAGTTACATCATAAACTACATCGATTAGAGAGACAAAGTCAAGAAATAACCAATTAATCCAAAACAAAATCTTGAACAGTAAATCTATTAGCAGCCACGAAGGAGCATAAATTTCTCAATTTACAAGATTAATCAACACACTGCAACCTCTCAATTTAGCCTAAGCATGGATCAAAAGCATCCATAAACTAATAGCATGCAATAAAAACTTGGCTTTAACTCAGGAAAGAGAAAGCTTAATCCCTGATACTATAGCATATCACCATTGATTACCCCATTACAAAATGTATAACAGGGAGGGCGTTGAATCAAGGAATGGAGAATTGAAACTCACCCATAATGATCCCTTGTGCCCCTCGGTAGTACGAACTTGTCAATGTTCTGAATCTCTCCTGACCAGCTGCGGAATCAAGATCAAAATGAATGATATTATATTATTGTCGTTCTCAGAGATAAAAAATATCTACATGTGAAACACGAATAAAGAAATACCTGTATCCCAGATAGCAAGCTTGAGCTTTTTACCATCCATCATTACATACTTGACCTTAAAATCAACACCTACGAATAATAATAATTCACTAAACCTTCCGTTGAACAAAGAGGGGCAAAGGGTGTTTTTGAATTCAAAAGGAGAAAAAGGAATTTAGAAAGGAACCAATGGTGGGGGCGAGATCGTCGAAGGTATCGGAGGTGAAACAGAGAAGAAGGCTGCTCTTGCCGACGCCGGAGTCCCCAATCATCAACAGCTTAAACAGGTAATCGAATTCCTGGCTCGAACTTGAATCCATCGCAATTCAACTGACTCCTTCATTCATTCATATCAAAATCAAATTAATTATAAGAATAATCAAACAATTCATTGTCCATTGCAATTTCACTGATCATAAACCGATTTCACAGAAAAAAGAAGAATAAAGTTACACAGAGAGAGAGAGAGAGAGAGAGAGAGATTTGCATACCTTAGGGAAGATCAAATTCAAGAGGAATTTGATAGTAGAAGACGAAATGGAGGGGTAAATTATCAGCAACGAAAATAGAACGAAAGCGTGTCCCAATCCGAATTAACAGGTCGCCCTTCAAACTTTGTTATTGTTCCTTCTTTCCTCAGATTTGTTCCTTGTCTGATTTATTTATTTATTTATTTATTTATATGCTACTCTTTTTTTTTCCCTCATCAACTTATTAGTAATTACTAGTAGGATACCCGTGGCCCCGTGCATTCGCACGGTGTTAAATATGATTTTGTTTTATTAAATGTAATTATACATGTATAACTCTAAACGGTTAGGTATATCAAATAATGGAAATATCTAAATTACAGAGATAACAAGAGTAAATTATTAATTTAATTTTTGTCCATTTTTAAAAATGATAAGACGATTCTTATTTAAAAATACGTTTTATTACGGTTCTTGATCTTATATTTCGTCTGTCAATGTAGTTTTTCTGTTTACGGCAAAAATTTGACAGAAATTGTTGACATATCAGGTTCAAAAATTGACGGAAACCTAATTATCTCTAAATTTAAATTGGTTAGGAGTTTATTTATCTTTATTATTCTTTAAATAATATTTTTAATTATATTTTTATTCATTATATTAACATTTTTTAATAAAAAAATACAAACTAATTAATAAATTATTCAAATTTAAAAATATCATTTATTATGAAACCAAATAAATAATTTTTAAATATAATTTTAAAATATATAAATAATAAACATTAAAATTTATAATACATTAATAATAATAACTCTATGATATACTATTAGTATTATAACTAATGAACACATTATTTGATATATAGTAAACTTTTTTTGACTAGTAACAAATTTAATTTTTTATCTCTTTAAATTAAATTAATAATTCTATTATGTTTTATTTTATTTAGTATTAGTAGCCTACTCATAGTGTATTTTAGTGCAAAAATATCAAATAGAATTATTAATTTAGTTTAAAGAGATAAAAAATTAAATTTGTTATTAATAAAAAAAAGTTTACTATATATTAAATAATGTGTTCAGTAGTTTTCACTTTATTGTGAAAATTAGCTAGATCATAATACTAATAGTATATTATAGGGTTATTATTATTAATGTATTAACTAAATTTTAATGTTTATTATTTATATATTTAAAAATTATATTTAAAAATTATTTATTTGATTTCATAATAAATGATATTTTTAAATTTGAATAATTTGGGAATTAGTTTGTACTTATTTATTAAAAAAAGAATATTAATATAATGAATAAAAAATAATTTAAAAATATTGTTTAAAGAATAATATGGACAAATAAATCCCTAAATCAATTTAAATTTAAAAACAACTAGGTCCTGTCTATTTTTTAACCTGACACGTCAGCAATTTTCGTCGAATTTTCGTCGTAAAACTGACAAAAGGACTGAATTAGCAGACGGAATACAGGATTAAGAACCAAAATAAAACGTGTTTTTTATTAAGAGTTGTCTTGTCATTTTGTAAAATGGACAAAGATCGAATTGTTACTTTATTCGAAATAATAACATTAAAATTTTAAACACATTCAACAATTTAGTTTAAAATTTTGGCATTAACACAATCAATTTCTAAATATATTTACATAATAACTGATTTAAATTCAATAACACACTTTTATATGAAACATCTCATTAACCATTTCAGATGAATAACTTTTTTTTTTTTATAATCTACTTAATATACTAAAACTGGGTTTTCCCCTAGCTAATAAGGGTGACATGTCAATTTCTCGTGAGTCCGTTTTCCCTCCAAAACGAATGAAATTTTTCATCTATTCTAAATTATTTTATAAAAAATACCTTTATTATAATTATATTATTATATTATAATTAATATTTAATGAATAATATATAATTATACTAATTTAGGAACATATCTTCATTATAATTATATCAAATCAATATTTAATGCACTATTAAACTACTTATTAATTATAATGCGTAATTACAGTACATAATAAAAAATTGCCTTAATAATAAGTAATTTACATATTTATTTTTGTTTTACTAAGGTCTATAAATAGTATTTTTCTGTGGTACATGAATCTAAATTTGAGAGTCAGCTCATAATTTTATGTTTAGTATTTTTTTTTACTACTTCATAGAATAAGAATGTATTCTTTGTTTTTTATTAAAGTTGATCTTTTTAAGGTACAATTTATAATTTTTTATAATATTTTTCATATACTCATTCTATTATATTATTCTTTTAATAATTTATTAATTGTTGTTACTCTAAGTTATTCTTATCGCCTAATGTTCCAGTTCGATTGTCTTTTACCACAATCGTTTACAATGCATCACATCCATGAAATACCTCATCGAGTTATCTTCACTGATTCAGGTTCAAACTACATGGATGTAAGCGTTCAAAGAATGGACAATAATCTCTACTTTACCGAAAGATGGTTGGATCTACTCACCTATGATGACCAATCTAATGGAATGTGGTTAAAGTTAGCTTTCTTGGGAGGAGCTCAATTTTTGATTGAGGAATTGCATCCACGGAATTTTATAAGGCAAGTTCAAGTTCCATCTCCTCCATACTTTTTACGTCTGCCCGAAAATCTTCAAAGTGGAGCACATGATGAGATTGAATTCTCTCAGTTTAAGTTCAATTTTGCTAAATTCGTGACAAACTCGAATATGCAATTTCAACGATTGGTAATATATTTAAATTTTCTTATTTTAAGTTGTTCATTATTAGAATAATTTTATAACATATTGTGATTTTTTTTCAGAAATTACCGGCTTTCTTTTGCATGCATGCAATGCCATTGAGAGGAATAAGGGTTAGTTTGGTTTCTCGATGTGGCAATTCTATACCTTGCCGCATTGCATGAATAGTGGATGATGAAGTTTATTTAACAAGAGGATGGTTTGAATTTGCACGAATTCTAAATATTGATATTTACGATGTTATTTCAGTTGGTTATCGTTACGAGAATGACTCTATATTATACGTGACTAAGAACTAGAATAGATTCAATATTGTTTAAGTAATTTTGTTTTAATATTAGTATTTGATTAAATTATAATTAAAAAATTTTAAATTATTGCCTCAATTTATATATTATGAGTATTTTTCGTGGATGTACTATTTTTAAATAATTTAATAATTAATAAAATGAAGTGGTGCCAGATATATTATTTAAGTTTATTTTTATCTTTTATTTCTTTATTTGTATTTTCATTATATTTGACAAAAAATCTTTACCTAAACATATAGTTTTTGTTGACCTAAGTACAATTTAGTTGCCAATAAAAATCGATTTTATTTATAAAAAATAATGAAACATGTATCTTTTAATATTATATTAATATAGTAAGTAGACATTATGATATAATAATATCTTTAATTGTATTATAATTAGCTCATAAATAATGTATGATTATATTATTTTAGGAAACTTTTTTCATTATAATTATATCAAATCAATATTTAATTACGATAAAATATGTTAATTATAATTATATCATAAAATTATAATAATTACGATAGTTATGTTATATATTTTAATCATTTATGTAAGTAAATAAATTAGAAAACAATCAAATCAAATCATGACGGTAAATAAATAATATAGAATAATATTATACATTTAATTAATTGCATTATAATTAGCTCATGAATAATGTATGATTATATTATTTTAGAAAAATATTTTTATTATCATTATATCAAATTAATATTTAATATATTATTTAAATCTATTTTTTATATAATAATAATATTATATATATTTATATATCACTTTTTTAAACTCATTCTTACAAATATTGGCATATAATTAATATAGATAACATATATACTTAATAAATATCTTTATTAAATTAATTATAATGATTAATACAAAATAATCTCATAAGTATAATCTAATTATAGCAAAAATTTTCATAAAAATAATTGATTACTAATTTGAATATAATTGATATAGTTAAATTGATATAACCGATAAGATTGAGAATATGTAGCAATTATAGCAATTATTATATCAATTATAATAATAATTCACGTGACTTCATATATAGTAATTTTTGAATTATAATTGTCACATAATTATACTTGAATATTATTTAATTTTAGATGTTTTATAGGTAATATTCATTATCACATGAATTATCATCATTTCTCAATAATAATAATAATAATAATAATAATAATAATAATTAATATAATTGATATAGTTCTAATTCTCATTTGTATGTAATAATTTTATTAGTATGTATTCGCAGTTTTAATCAATATATAACAATAATAATATTATATGGACATAAAATTAATTAGTTAACAAATCGAATTTAGCTTATAGATTTTTATTTTCTACTCAAATTTTTAATCATTAGTGATTTTATTTTTTATATATACAGTAAATTTTGACTATAAAAAAAATTAGTTTTGATTATTTCCTATTTTATTTATTTACCATCATAATTAAATTTGATATAATTATAGTAATATAAAGCTGCTTCATATATAGCAATAATATTATAAAAAATATTATTGCACGATTGTAGAATAAAAAAATCATATATATAAAACGAAATAATTATAACAAAAAAATTAATACATACATGTGATTTAAATGTTTTTAATAGCTGGTAATATGGAGTTTAACAAAATATAATTCATATATTTTTTTATTTATGTATATGTATATAATTATATATATATATATATAATTATTTAACAAAATTAATATATACGTATATATAAATAAAAAAATTATTATAATTTCTGAAAATTATACATGAATTTTTTTCTCAAATAAATTTATTTTAATTATATTACAATTAGCTCATAAATAATGCATGATTATATTAATTTAAAAAAATATCTTCATTATAATTATATCAAATTAATATTTAATGCGTTATTAAACTACTTATAAATCATCGATATTTTTAATCATTCTAATTATATCAATTGATATAGTTCTAATTCTCATCCAAGTGCAATAATTTTATTAGGAGATAATTGATGCACACATTAATAGTGACCCATTTAATTTGATATCAATTAGTGGATAACAATAAAGTCTATACGGTACATGCATTATATTTTAAAAAGGTAAAATATATTTTAAAAAATTATAGTATTAATAATCAATTATGATTAATATCAATATCAATAATTAATTTTTATAATTATTTTTTGTACTACTAAAGGCTACATATAGTGTTTTTTTTTTTTTTGTAGAATAAAAAAGGTTGTGATTCATAACATTTTTGTAAAGTTATATAGTATGGACACAAGATTAATTAGATAACAAATTGAATTTTAATTAATATGTTTTATTTTCTGCTCATATTTTTCCATTAATTATTTTACTTTTTATATTTACAGTAATATTGAATGTAAAAAAGAAAAAAATAATATTGAATGTTATCTATTTTATTTATTTAGATTCATAATTAAATTTGATATAATTATAGCAAGTATCTAGGATTAATAATAACATGATAGTATAATTTTAAGTTGTATAACATAATAAAAAAATGTAGCAATTTATGTATGCTTCCTATATAGCAATAATATTATATATATTTATATATATATATATCCTCTTTTAGCTCTTTCTTAAAAATATTGGCATATAATTAATGTCGATAACATATATATTGAGTAAGTATCTCCATTGAAAATATTTGTTAACTATTACCGTGTATAATTAGTGTGTGTATATATATATAAGGATTAATAGTGAATTGTTATAATTATTTATCATCTAAAAAATTCGTACCTCAGACATGGAACTTCTTCTGTTTATTATTTTTCATACCTAAAGGATACTAACTACGATTCTATCAACAGTATTAGCTATGATAGATTATGTAATGAAAAAGTTTGAAAAATAAAGGCAATAATTATAAGGTTATGAAAAGTCTTATCCAAATTTGACAAGAACAACACGACTTACATAGAAATGGTTCTTATGGATGATAAGGTAAGTTTATTATTTTCCATGATTCTTTCAAGCGATGCTAGGTCCATTTTATAAATATTTTTTGTTTATATTTTAAGTCTATTTGATAAATAAACCCTTGCACGAATTAAAGATAGTGCGATTTTATAGATTTATAAGTGCATGCTAATAGCCTTTATATTTAATTTGTTTTAGAGTGTGATAATAGCCAATATGTTTGTGGGTAGATTTAACTATTACTATATTATTTATGATCACATTCAGTATATATGTCTGATTTATTGAAAAAAGTAGATTATTAAAATCGATTAATAACTATTTTAGAGTTAATCCAATTAATACTAAATTAAAAAAAAACAAACAAACAATCCATAACATATTAATTTTTTATTAATTAAATTATTATAATTTAAATTAATTTTAAAAAATAATTTAAAATTATAATTTCAATCTTATAACGTGCATGGCACGGGTAATTACACTTGTTAGTTACTAATAATGAGTTCTTTCCACAAAATAAAGATTCTCTGAGCTAATATAGTTGACGATTAAATATTAAACACCATAATTATCCATCGGCTCATGAAAATTTTAATTTAAATCTTTGCAAATAGAAATTTCTTCATCATCGGTGGCAATCAGACCCCATTTATCTTGTTCAACAGTTTCATTATAAGGGGTCCTTTGCCCTTTGATCATCAAAAAAAAAAAAAAAGTTTCATTATATGAAAAATTGGATTCTTGATGATAACATCCTGAATAATATTTTCAAAACAAAAAGATTCAAAACAATGAGAACATAGTTTAAACAACAAAATTAATTAATAACTTTCATAATCAATAACTATTTATACATTTCATTAATTATACAATTTTATACAAACTACCTTGTTTTGTAAATCTTTTGAGGCATTCACTCTCATTATTTTGATTATTGATAGAAACCTATCATATTTTAAGGAGAAAAATATTAACAAATATATATAGTTCACTTGCAATGGTTAACAGTAGTGTGAAAAAATAAGAATAATAACATCTTTGAAACTAATCAAATCTAAAAGTTACTTATTATTATTATTGTAAACTACATTATGGAACTTTCTCTTCTCTAAAATATAGAGACATGCAATTGATTAAAAAATATAATTTAGATCAAAAGTATTTAGATATATTTTTATAAAAAAATAAAGAAATTAATAATGATTCCTTAATCGTTACATGATGAATATATTTTTTTTTAGAAATTGTAGTAAAATAAAAATGGACTAATAATTTAATTTTTTTTTTGGTATAATCAACTAAAACACATATTAATCAAAATAAAATATTTCATACAAAGTTCACCAACATCTTAATACAATTATAATAATCTCTATTACATGAGAGATAACAAAAATACATATTAATTTATTTTTAAATAATTTTACTCTAAATTCACGAAACCAAGACAAAAAAAAAAAAAAAACAAAATACAACTGGAAACATATTTCCATTTGAACGCATTGAGGTCGGATCAGATTGATGCTGCATGCAGATTTTAAATACATTTTGAAGCTCATGTTCAGTTATACCACAAGAAGATGAATCTGTTAAAGGCATGCTGCTAGCACAATTTACTTCCTCATCCAACGAAGAATCATCCATCTATACAAAAATAAATATCAAATGCTAATAAATACAAATATATAATAAACTAATACTAACCATTTTTTAAAATCCAATCCCAATTCTTAAAATAAAATTATGGAAAATAGTTGTACATCGTAAGAAAAGAATTATAATTAAGACACCTTTTTTTCCATGTTAACAGTGGCTTCTCATAGACAGCCAATATCTATGAAGTATTTGTAACACCCTACCATACAAAGTCTTACCTTAAGTCGTAAAATAGAGGTGGTGAGGTATTATGACCTCTAAGAATAAAATATATATGTAGATATAGTTGAACAAATTTGTAACTAAGAGCCTTGAGAAAAGGTTTAAGCAAAAGCTGCGAAAAGAAAAGCGCATTACACTCGTAAACGTAAAATCGGAGAAAAGATAAAGGTAAGACGTGAGTATATATAAAGAGTTGAATACCAAAATACAGAATATCAAGCTCCGGATGCAACTTGCAAAACTAAGACTGACCGGAGTATAAATACATATATAAACATAAGTACATATCCCAAGATAACCCAACATGCATAAAGAAAACACCTAGTTCTCCAAAAAGCCTCTAAGAGATTTTTACATAATTTATCCATACAGAGAATACATGATAGACAATTCCAAAATATAACTTCCCAACTTCACTTGCCAGAGAAGCCTCTAGAGGCTCACCGAAACACATCTCGACTTACATTTGAAAATAACAACATAGATATGGAATGAGAAGCGGAGGTTCTCAGCATGGTAATGGTACCCACATACATAAGATATAAGGTCTCGAGAAAGCCAGAGACGATCCTAAAACTTCGACACTTATATTTAAATCTTAAAGTTTATAAATGGAAGACCATAAACATGGTAGGTTATCTAAGGTTCTCATTTCTAATTCTTTTCTAACTTAAGCCCTAACTTCCGCCTTCCTCCAATCCTCCAAAACTCCGGTGCACTGACAACCAATATAGGCAAAGCAAACACAAGTAGGATACAAATACAGCAGGTAGCAAATATAGCAGGTAAGTATAGTAATCACATAGGCAAGTCCAATTAATGCACAATCAAACAAAACACACATATGCATATGATGTATGCCTGCCCTATGGCTGATGAGTCTCATCTGTCAGTTATACAGCCAACACGACGTGTTCGGTAGCTAACTCGGACATCGGCCTCTTGAAAACTGGTGAGCGGTAAAATACCACGATCCTCACCTAGTGGGCAGTAAACCACCTCGATCCCCACTATCTGCGGGCGGTAAACCACCTCGATCCCCAAAGACGTTTTCAATTGAAAAACAGCACACACATGGGCGGTAAATAACCACGATCCCCATGATAAGAGAACTTTATTGTATAGTTTGGAATCAATCAAAATAAGAATCAATTCGTTGGTAGTATAGTCCAAACTAACAATGAATTCTCTTAATCAAATGTTTACAAATTCTAATTAACCGAGGGTATTTAAACCTCGGATCGTCTTTCCTAGGAGTTGCAATTAAGTATCCATTTATTGGCTATGAGAGAGCATGGGGGATTGGGAATGCAAGAGAGAAGCAAGAAAGCAAATAAACATGCAAGGAATGTAAATGGCAACTCTTGACAAGAATTGGGGAATTTGGGATTCCTATCCTAGTTATGGACCACAAACATGACAATTGTGTGGAATCAATTCAAACTAGTCAATCCTCCTTGAGAATTAGTCAAAAGAGTGTAATTGATCTCAATCCATAAGCCCTAGTCAACTCACTAATTAACTTAGTGAAAGACTAGCGTCAATGGAAACCAAATCAATTAACTATTCTCACACAATGCGGAATAGACATCCACAACTTAATTCCACCCAAACATCCAATTTCTCAACCAAGAGTCTAAAAACTAAACATGCAAGAAATAAAAGTCAAACAAGCAATAAAAGTCAAAGCATGGAAAATTAAAATGCAAGAAACCTCTTGGCAAGTAATTGAGAGTTAAGGTTATCTATCCTAGACATTGACCACAAACACATGATGATTATGAAGAGTTAATCCTACTTAGTCAACCTTACATCGAAGATAAGTCAAATAGGCATAGTTGATTTCAATCCCTAAGTCCTATGTCAACACTAATGGGTCACATAGAGTCAAGGGAGACCAAATTAATTAACTACTCTAATATATCAAACAAGAATGGACATCAATGACTCAAGGATCACCAAAGTCAACAATTTCAAGCCAAGAGTGAGGAAAAACTAAGTGAAAACTAAGCCAAGCATTTTATCAAACACTTGGTGTGCATGAAAATAAAATAATATTAAAATACATTAAAAATAAATGCTAACTACCAAAAGTAAGAAAATGACAATAACAACTAAAAGAAGCATTAAATGAGTATGAAACATAAATTGCATTAAATGTAAATTAAAATAACAAAGTGTCATAAACATAAAAGAACAAAGAAATAAAATAACAATTAAAAGGAAAGAACAAAGATGCAATAACAATAAATGACAAGGAAAGGTAAATAGAAGCAAGAATTAAAAGTAGAAATTACAAGAAATTAAACTAAAAAATCCTAATTCTAGAGAGAGGGGGGAGCTTCTCTCTCTAGGGAACTACACTAAAACATGATAAAAGCTAAACCTAATTGCCTCCCCCATTCATTCCTCTTCACTTTGGCCTTAAATAGCTTCAAAAATTGAGTTGGAATGGGTTTTGGGGCCCATAAATCCCCCAGTGGTTTCTAATTAATGAGCTCACGTGTAGGGACCTGTGCAGACGCACAGATGTGTGCGTCCGTGCACTTGCTGAATCCTGACTTGTGCGTGTGCACAAACTGTGTGCATACACACACTTCAACCTGGTCCACTATAACAAATTATATATCATTTCGAAGCCCCGAACGTTAGCTTTCTAATGCCACTAAAACCGCCTCATTTGGACCTTTGTAGCTCAAGTTATGATCAATTTAGTATCGAGAGGTCAAGGCTGACAACTTTCCAAATCTCATTTGATTCATGGTTTCTTTCCTTTTGCATGCTCTTCTCCTTACTTATCCAACCCATGCTTGCCTTGGAAACCTAAAATCACTTAACAAATACATCAAGGCACCAAATAGGATTAAAGTGAATAAAATTAACTAGAATTAAGCACAAAAGAGCATGTTTTCACATTTAAGCACAATTTAGGAAGAAAACTCAAAAGCATGCTATTTAGGTGAATAAATGTGGCTTTATATGATGGAATCCACTCAAATCAAACCAAAATATATCATAAAATATGGATTCATCACCCCACAAAACAATTTCTTATCAAATCTGATGGGCGGTAAATAACCACGATCCCCATAAAACAATTTCATATCAAATTCTTCCTCTTCATCATTCAATTCATTCAACAATTATTATCATCACACCTCCCATTCCGTTCATCAATAATTTATACTCAAAACATAATTCTCTTCTTAACTAAGTAAAACTCAAAACATAATACTTTTCTTGATAAATTGAAACTCCAACATAATACTTTTCTTAATAAATCAAGTTTCAAAACATAATGCATTTCCTTTCTTTATAAATCAAAGTCAAATAATATAATTCTTTTATCCATACTTGTTTAAATAATACTTCAAACTAAATATCCAATTTGTATAAAAATTTCAGCAGCATCTCCTTTAAAATTTAGACTTTGCCACCCTTCTCGAGTCCCAACCAAAGTTACGAGAACCGGACCGGTCAATGAACCGGTGAAGTCACTGGTTCAATGGTTCACTGGTTCGATCGAGGTTTAACCGGTTTAATTAAATATTAAATAAAATTATTAAAAAATCTAAAAATAATTTTAAATATATAAATTTAATACTTTCTAACTTAATAAAATTTAAAATTTCACATAATAAAGAGCAGAACTTCAAGAAGAGAGCTATGTAGAGTCAGCACTTAAGCATAAATATGCAGCATATACATATAGTATTCTTCCATACATACGTTTTTGAAACAAGACTAAAAAAGCACAAGCACAAGCATAAAAATCAAAACCATGTAAATAACATGACACTTATGTCTAAATTGTTAATAACCACAACACCATCAGCAGTTTAAATACAACACCAAGAACAACACAGCAAGATTATTAACAAAAAATACAAATTATTGTGTAATATAAATTATTAATAATTAATCAATAACATAGCAAAAAGAACAATTATTAATACCATAACAAGAACACAGCCAAAAACACAGCAAAGAGGATTGCAAGAATTGCAACAGCACACCATTTACCATAACACAGCAAGAACAACTTTCCAAAACACAACACAGCAAGAACACAGCAAAGAGGAGAGGACTCACCTACCAGAATCTTCAACAAACAAATTCATGAACAAATAACCTTAGAATCATGAAGCCAGCAAATAAACAAATAATGAAGCCAGTAAACAAAATCATGAACAGATATCAAAATCAAGCAGAGAAAATCGAAATTCATGAACGAATAACCTCAGAATCATGAAGCCAGCAAACAAACAAATAATGAAGCCACTAAACAAAATCATGAACAGATATCAAAACACTTTTCAAAGTCGGTTGAGATCCTGGCGTAGTCCTTTCTTTAAAGTAACTTCCAATTTGTGTAGCTACTACAGCTCTTCTCTTTCCTTTATTCAACATAGGAAGTTACGAACAGAAGCTAGAAAAATTTATTCAACATTTCAACAAATTTATTCAACATACAAAAAGTTGAAGAACAAATTTATTCCTCTCACAAAAAATTGAAGAACAAATTTATTCAACATTCGAACAGAAGCCAGAAACCTAGAACTTACCGCAAGTGAAGAACGAACAAAAGTAAAAAAAATATCACGAACAGAAGCCAGAAACCAGAAACGCAGAAGCCAGAAACCCAGAACCCACAACAGTGCTTGAAACCCAGAAGCCAGAAAGTCAGAAACCCAGAACTCGCGACGGTGCTTCACGACCAGCGACCAAATCCCAGAAGCCCAGAAGCCAGAAACCCAGAACCCGCAATGCCGCAACGGTGCTTCACGACCCGTGACCAAAACCCAGAAACCCAGCAGCCGCAATGGTGCGCGACGACCCTCAACGACCTGCGACTGTGGGAGTGTTCTTCATGGTGTTCGTCGGTTGTTCAGTGGAGTGTTGGGAGTGGAGTGTTGAGTGTTCTTCGAAGATTTTGGGAGATTAGGGATTGATTTAGGGTAAACTAATGCTTCTACCCGCGTTGTTCAGTGCTTCAGCCTGTTTTTCTTTTTTTATAAAATAGCCAAACGACGCCGTTTCGATAGCAGGAGTGAAAACCGGTACTTGGAAAAACTGGGCCGGTTTGCCCGGTTCACCGGTTAACCACCGGTTCGTCAGGTTTTTCCACCGGTTTTTTGCAGCGCGGTTTTGCATGTGGACTGGACCGGTTAGGTGATCGGTTTTCGGTTAATCCGGTTGAACTGGCCGGTCCGGTCCGGTTTTTAGAACGTTGGTCCCAACCAAACCACCTTTCAAACCCTTTTCAAATAATTTCCAATAAGCCAAACCAATTTCAATATCAAAATTATTTCCAACTCTCAATTCATTCATTATTCAACACACACACACACACACACACACACACACACACACACACACACACACATATACACACATAACTCAACCAATCCTCAATCTTTCATTATCAATACTCACATTCATCAACTCTCATAAGCACCTTTAATTAATACAATTTCTACAACTAATTCAACAAAATCATCATTCATCAACTCATTCACAATATAGTTTCACATTTCCATCAAGGTTATTAGCATTAACATATTCCCACATTTCCAACCTATCCTATGGTCAGTTAGCCTATGTTTTAACAAAACATTATATATTATCTACAAGAAATCAAAACCATACCTTGGCCAATTCCTCCCTAAACTCAGAACACCTCAAAAACCTCTCATTTCACAAGCTTTAAACTTCCAAACGTCAATTTCTCAAGCTTAATCACCCAGATTTTATTCCAAACTGCCTAATTGAACTCTAAATCAACAAGAACACAATCTAATTCATAGAATATCACGATGATCAATAGAGTTCACTAAATTGGAAATTCACCAAAGAAATAGGAGTTTCTTACCTTTCCCACAACTCAAATGAACAAAATCCAATAGTTTCCTCAAGCTAAGTCAAGCCTAAAACATCAAAATCACATAATCTATCAAACTCAAAATTTTAAAATTCGAAATTAGAGAAGAGTGGCTGAGTAAAAAATTGCTAGATTCTTACCATATTGATATGTGGGTTTTGTAGAGAATTCCGAGACAAACGCGTGGTCACTGACGAGTCGTCAATCGGAGCTTCGGATTGAAAGTTTCGGACGATTGAATTTCAGAGACGTTAAAGGTTTCGGTTACGCTCTTTCTCCTCTCTTCTTTCAGCATATCGAAGTGAAAAATGAAGAAGAAAGCTTCGGTTGGAAGCTTATATAGGTTGGGCTTTGGATCGGTTAGGCCTGGTCCAACCAGTTCGGCCTGTTGGCCTGATTTTGGGCCAAAATCTTTAAAATTAGTGTCAAAATTCGTATTTTTAATATTTCTACTTCCCTAAACTATAAAATTTAATTTCCTAATATCTTTGAATAATAATTAATTTATTGGCTAATTATTTATTAATTTTCCAGGGTTTACATCCTACCCACCTAGTTAAGAATTTTGTTCCCAAAATTCAGATTCAGTTACCTGATAATAGGTGTGGGAGTCACTTCCCATTCTAGATTTCAAGCTCTCAAGTTTGTTTCCCAATTCTAGCTCGACTCCAAGAATCATATACTAATGGTACTACTCTTCCGTGTAGTCGCTCAACACTGGTATCGTTCATTCTAACCAGAAGTACTTGAAATGTTAAATCTTCTTCTAATTTAACTAATACGGTAGTAAAACTATTTGATACATTTTCGGCCACCAATCCATCTTAATACTTCAAGCAGCTCGATACACCTCGATCTCATCCCCTTAGTATTGATTGCCCCTCAATTCCAGCCTATTGAAGCAACCTCGAAGAATGTATAACTTCTTTCCTTAAACTATCTAGGTTTTCTCTCCCAGTCCGCATAACTTTCCTATCAGCTTTGCTCAGCCAAAATCTCAACTTGAATTCGCTTGGTTTTTCTCCGTTGTCTTGGCTTTTGATTTGGGATCTAGGACGCCTGAGCTTTCAAGAAATAGTCTTCCCTATAATATGTCAAACGTTGAGTTATATGAACCACTACTTCATCTTTCGTGATATATCTTAGTAACTTTAAGGTGAATCAAAGGTTCTCTCATGTGTGCTTTAGACAATAGTTTACGTGTCTACTTTTGACATTCAGCACACTAAGTCTTTTTTTATACATTTAAATTCCATTCCTATTTTCCATTCATCTCTTCTTGATTCCCTTGTTCAACAAGATTCGATATTCTTGGTAGCTTCTTATCCTCTTACTGCGCTCTCTGAATTCTCAGTCTCACAATTGTTTAACATTTGTAGTTGATCTAGTCTGATACCTCCATCCACTTTCTCATCTTCCAACCTAATATTTCGAACTTATTTAACGGTTTATTCTCCTTAATTGTCCTCCAAACAATACTCAAAGACTTATTACTCAGGGCATCTTCCTAAGCCCTTTGGTAATGTATCGTAGTAAGCCTTAAATGGTTCGTCAGGTTTAGGTAATCGTGAGTACTAACATTGTAGTTAATTTCTTTCTTTCAAGGTTCGAAAGCTTCATTCGCATTCAAGCATCCATACAAATGGTGTATCCTTACTGTTCAATCTGCGGAAATTAAACTTCACAACTCCCCATGATCTTGTACACGCTCAAGCTTCATCTTCTGCGTCCATCAATCGTGTTCTAAGGAACTAACGCTCCGAGGGTTATATCTAAGAATTGTGCACAATACAAAGTCAAGGTCGAGTTGATTTTCAAAAAGATTATAAGCTTAAAGGACAAACGAACATCCCAAATGGTGTTCGCAAGAAATCAGAAGGATGTCTTGTGTTTTGATTAAATAAAGTTGTAGAAAATTTTATGAAATACACAGGATAAGAATTAAGATGTATCTCACGGAGAGAAGCCAAATCATAGTTGTCAGAACCGAACCGGTGATCGAACCGGTCAGGTCACTGGATCACTGGGTTACTGGTTCAACCGTTGGGTTACTGGTTGAACCGGTTGACTCGGTCCTATGTAAATAAAAAATAAAAAATAGTCAAAAGTTTAAAATTAAAATTTAAAATACATATTTTTACTAACATTTTAAAATATCAAGTTATTTTAAAACAATATTGAACATGAACAATAAATATTTTATTATTTTTACTCTATCATCAATATTTTTATTTTGTTTTTATATTAAAATAACTATTATTTTTAAATTTTAATAATTTATTAATTATTTTATATCTTTTATACTATTATATACTACAAGTATTTATTAAAAAGTAATATTAATAGATATTATATAATTATAAAAAAATAAATGAGTTTATAATTATTGTTAAACAAAAATATAATTAATTTAAGAATGAGTGAGTTTATAATTAAAATTAAAATAAATTAAATAAAAGTAAACTATTTGATGAAAAATATCTATATGTATTATAATTTGCATAAATTTTAATAGAAAACATAGTGGTCTGGTGGTTGTGGAGCCTTTTGGTTTCCTTGAGGACAGGGGTTCGAACCCTGCCTCAAGCATTTTGGAAATATTTTCTCCCAAATGGTTCGGTCAAACCACTTCACCGGTTCGCACCGGTTTAGACCGGGTCAATTCCTTGTTCGGTTCAATCACTGGACCGGACCGGTATAGGGTCCGATTCACCGGTTTTCTGGTCGAACCAGCCGGTCCGGTCCGGTTTTTACAACTATGAGCCAAATCAAACACTCTGATTAGAATCGCTTGGTTGTATCAAAACAAAATTAGGCAGAGACAATTAAATCTTTTGCAAACAAAGAATCTGAGACAAAATCTCGAGCAAGTTATAAGGGAAAAAGAATCAATCAAGTCACGAAGGTCTATGGATACTAAGCCTATCGCTCAATCAATCTCTCTCCATTATAGCTCACCGTCATAGAATTCAAACACTACCCCTCACGACCATTACCTTTTTCAGACCCTTCGGACATAAATCGAATTGTATATTCAAAGCAATCCAGCAACAGGCGGTGCGTTGATAACTAGTCCAATCCTATCAACGGTAAGCAAGAAGGAACTTCGAGTCTAAGTATTATAAGTTGAGAAGTTGGTATAAGCACACTAGAGTCACAATTAAGTCTTAACACTTTCAGCCCTAAATCCTCACCTCCGTCATACACTATATCTAAACGCGGCATTCTCAATATCATATAATGCAATTAAAATTCTATTAACATTTTTCAGGATTACCCCCACCTTTTGGTCACGATTGATCAACGTCCAGAGCCTTTCTACGAGAGCAATTTTTGGAGATATGACCCGGCGCTCTGCACCTATAACATAGACCTAAAGCCTTTCGGCACGACCTATTCGGAAGAAAACTTTCGCACCTTTGGCACCTCACATCCTCTGGGTAAGGTGTCACTTGCTTCCCTTTATCACTCCCATGGCAACTACCACTCCTTAAACTTTTGGCCCCTCGGTGCAAAATTCTTGTTGTGGTCCCTTCGGCGGAACTCCCAGCTTTCACCCTTGCCACAGCATGTAATACCCTACCACACAGAGCCTTACGCTTAAGACGTAAAGCAGAGATGGCGAGGTATTACAAACTCTAAAAGAAAAGACTTAAATAAATATAGTTGGAAATAATTTTATAATGAGGAGCCTTGAAGAATAAGCTAATCAAAAGCGAAAACAGAAAATCGTATCACACTCGTATGTATAAGCGTAAACAGAATGGGCAAGATCAAAGAAAGCTGGAAAACGTATTGTACATATCAGAGTTCCAAAACACAGATATCAAGCTCCAGACTTGACCTGCGAAGCTAAGGCTGGCCAGAGTATATAATTATATATATATACAACCCAAAATAAAACTCAAACTACAAAATAAACACCTGTATCTCCAAGTCAACCTTTAGGAGGGACAAAACACAAAATATACATGCGGAGATTCCATAAACATATATACATAGCCTAAAATAAAATATGACAGTCCAAAAGATAGTGGTAAAGGTGTCTCTTAACCTGCATCTGAAAAATAACAGAATATATATGGAATGAAAATCGGCGGTTCACAATATGGTAAATGTGCCCACATAGTTAATATAAAAGGTCCCGGAAAAGGCAGAGGCATTCCTAGAACTTCGACATTCAGATTTCAGCCTAAAGACCTAACTAAACCATAAATTAGGTAAGTTATATAAGGTATTCAAGTTCTAAAACCAACTTTAACTTAACCCTTCACTTTCTATCTCTTTCAACCCTCCGAATCACCAGTGGAACAACCCTCGTCACTCCTTCGCCAGACAAGAGGTCTCTTAATTTCACAGACAAACAATACAAGCAAGGAAAACACAAATAGAATGCAGTTATAGCAAATAAAACATATAGCAAGTAGACATAGTAATTCAAATAGGCAAACCTAAGTAATGCAAATTCAAATAAAGCAAACAAATACATATAATGTATGCCTGTTAGGGGTGGAAATAGGCCAGGCCAAGCTTTACTCTTAATAAGCCAGGCCTGTAATAAAGTATATTGGCCTTAGCCTGGCCTGTAGCCTGATATAGGCTTTTTAATGAGTACTGAGCCTGGCCTGTTGTTAAATCTGGCCTGACCTGAAGCCTGTCAATAGACCTATTTTTTTAAAAATAATTAAATTTAAGATATAATTTAAATTTTAAAATTATAAAATATAAAATAATAAGTTTATGAATAATATTGATACAAAATACACATATATAATTAAAGAGACAAATGGCTGAGTGGATAAAGGTATTTTTATAAGATAGAAGACCCAAGTTCAAATCCTTCCAATAGCATTTTTACTAGTATAATAAAACTATATATATATATATATATATATATATATATATATATATATATATATATATATATATATATTTGCAGGCTCAGGCCGGCTTGACAGGCCCAACAGGCTATTTCAAAAGCCTAGGCCTGACCTTTTAAAGAATATAGGCTTTTTTAATAGCCTGAGCCTGGGCCTATTTCCTATTAGGCCATGCCAAACACAGGCCAGGCTGCAGGCCCCTGGCAGGCCGCCTGGCCTATTTTCACCCCTAATGCCTGTCCTATGGCTAACGAATTCATATGTCGGTTATACAGCCAACCCGACATGTCCTGGTAGCTAACCATTGGACAGAACACCAAACACGGAGCAAGTGGGACAACGTCACAACCCTTGCATCTTACCCGCGTACTCGGAGCAGGGGACAACCTCACCACTGCCTCTTACCTAGGCGGTGTCATAGTTCTCGACCTGGAGCAACCGATGATAGAACTCAGCCCTTGCATCTTACCCGAAGCCTAGAACTCTTATCTGGAGCAAGTGGATAACACCACTATATCTTACCTGGCTTATCGACTCTTACCCGAAGCAAGTGGATAATACCACTGCATCTTACCCGGAGTCACATTCAGAAATTCATTCTCATTATAATTACAATTCATTCATATTCATTTAATTTCATAATCAATATCAGTTCTCATCATTCTTCTTCCTCATAATCAATCTCATCATCAAACACACCTCATCTCAGCCACATTTTATTACTATTATCATTATCTTCATCATTTGCTTCTTATTCAACAATTCATACTCAAACAACACTTCATTCTTTTCTAAATAAAACAAACTCAAAACATAAGTCTTTTCTTAATAACTCAAAATCAAATTATAAAATCCTTAAACCCAAAGCTTTCTAAATAATCACTTCAAACAAAACCTCCAATTTCTATAAAAACTTCGACAATACCTCCTCTAAAACTTGGACTTCTGCCACCCTTCAAGGGTCCTAACCACCAAACCAAACACCTCTCATTTACTCAAATCATTTCCAGTATCAAATTATTTCAAAATCACACTAATTTTCAATATTAAATCTTTTTTCAAAACCAACCAACTTCAATAACAAACCGTTCATAAAATCGAATCACTCATCAAAAATCACTTACACAATCCGTCAATAATTCATTTAGTTCATTCCTATCTTAAGGTCTTTTAGCCTAAGTTTTCACGTGACATTAAACATTAACTATGAGAAACCAAAACTATACCTTTGCCGATTCCTCCCTAAGCTCAGAACACCTCAAAAACCTCTCCTTTCACAAGTTTCAAGCCTCCAAACATCAATTCATCAAACCTAATTACTAGGATTTTGTTCCAAACTGTCCCAATTGAACTCCAATAAACCAGAACACAATCTATTTCACACAATATCACTATAATCATCATAGAGTTCACTAGTTCAATGATTCACAAGGTTTTAACAGTTTCTTACCTTATCCACGGATCAATTGGACAAAACTCAATGATTATCCGCTGCTAGAGTTCACCTAAACCATCAAAATTATTTAATTCCTCAATACCCAATCCCTAAATTTCAAAATTGAGAAGGAGAACTGGGGGAAAATGATAATTTCTTACCACTTTGTTTAGATAGAATTGAAGAGGATTCCGAGACAAACACGTGGTCGCTGATGGCTCGTCAATCGGAGCACCGAATCGAAAGTTACGTGAAATTAAAATTGAGACGAGAGTTTCGGTGTTTTTGTCGAAGCTCTTCTCTCATTCAGCGCATCTCTTCGGTGAAAAATGAAAGAGAAGGCTTCGTATGGTATTTTATGGGTTGGGCTTTGGGTCGGTTTAAGTCTGGTCTAACTAGTTCGGTCCGTTGGTCCGGTTTTGGGCCAAAATCTTTAAAAGTAGTGTCAAAACTTATATTTTAATTATTTATACTTTATTAAACTATAAAATCTAATTTTCCAATTTTGTTGATTAATAATTAATTTATTAGTTAACTATTTACTAATTACCTGGGGTTTACATAGCAGCCTTCTTTAAACATTCTTCCACGACTCTACTCTTATTTACCAAGTCTGAGAAAACTCTGATTTCCATCGGGCCCACAAAACTCAATATATCACTTCAAAGTCCTCCTTCGTATTTGATGGACTTCCACTCCTCAAAGTCTCCTGGTGTTCCTTGACAAATCCTAGAGAATCGGCACAATTCCTCAAACTTGTTCGTGTATTCAGCGACCGACAAATGACCCTGTTTCAATTGCAGCAGTTCAAGCTCCTTAGCTGTTCTGACCGAGTTAGGAAAATATTTCTTGTAAAACTCAGTTCGAAATGCATCCCAGGATATAGCAGCGTCACCCTGTTGCAGAAAGCGTCACGTCCCTTGCCACCAATACTGGGATTCACCCGCTAACTGATAAGTTGAAAACTCAACACGTTGATCTTCAGGGACTTGTTGTGCTTGTAAAGCTCGCTCGATTGCTTGAAACCAGTTGTTAACCTCAGTGGGGTTTGTGGTTCCTCCACTCAGTGGATGTCTCTTCAGAAAAGTTACAACTGTCATTGGCCCATTAACTCCATTAGCGTCGTTCCCATTTCTAGCTTGATTCCCTAACGCTTCGGCTGTCGCCTACATAGCCGCAGCCATGTTTTCCAAGGAAGCCATAAAGTTCACAGGGTCGTTTTTCATTGTTTTAGGATCCGCAATACCTATTCTACCTCTGCCTCGCCCGCGACCGCATCCACAAGTCGCCATCTGGTTCCTGTTCACACCAAACAAGTGATATCAAGGTGATCAGTCTCAATATCGCAAGCCTAGTGCTTCAAAGTCCCAAATGCATGCTCGTGAACATTCATGCCACATTTATCAGTTAGATAACCTAATTTAGCATGTACAGACACCCAGAGTTTGCCCAGAAGCATAGTCAGTCCGTCCCTCAGGTTTTGCAGGAATGAACTGCTCTGATAACATTGGTGCGCACGAATCCCCACACCTTCTTACAACAATACCGGCAAGTGCACTGGGTCGTCCAAATAATACCTGAGCGAGTCAACGTTGATCCCACGAGGATTGTGGTTTGAAGCAAGCTATGATTATCTTGCAGGTCTTAGTCAGGCAGAATCAGAAGGTTGTTGATTAAAGCTACTTGAAGAATTAAATCTACCTTTTATGAATTGACTCTAATTCTACAAACTGATTCCTCCTTCAATTCAATAGGAATACTAAACATAGAATGTGCCGTCTTACCACCTGGTAATAATAAAGAAGCAATACCACTTAAAGCAACATTAATGACAATCTTTCTCTCAGATTGCAATCTAGCTGACAATGTTTTATACAAAAATATTTTTCCGGTACCACCAAAACCATGCACAAAAAAGAAACCATGCTCTTTATTTGGAACACAATTAATAACCCTATGATATATGTTCATCTGTTCTATTGTCAATTGAACAAAATATGTATCATGTTACTTCTGCATTTCTGAGATATCATATTGCAATTCACACACCACCATAGAATTGGAAAAGTGAGATATTAAGTTAACATTAGGAACCAGCATTCCAGCATAATCCTTCAAAAATTTACCATTATTTCGAAGAAGGTTCTCAGTCTCAACCAAACAAAAATTCTATTACTCTTCAGATGTCATTCTTAGTCCTATAAAAAAATTCATACAGTGAAATTTATATTTTATTACTTATTATAAACACAAATTTAAATTATAATATAACATCACACAATAAATATAAAAAAATATTTAAATTTTTATTCCAATGAATAAAATTTTCTTTTCATACTTGGATATTGTAACTAGAGTCTTCTATGATAAAGGATATCTTCAGATAAATACATCCAAGTTTGATTCCAAATAATAAAGTTACAAATAATTGCCTAAGTTGAGCACCTGTACCTAACTCGGTAGCTTCTTTAATAGCTTGAATGTACTCATTATCATCAGTCAACAAACCCAAGGATTAACAAACTTCTTTGAATGTATTCTACGTCATGCCACAAACTGTTCTAAGGCTCTTAAAGCTTGTACAACCTCTTTTCACATTTAGTAATAGGCGCATATAAAATAATTCACCAGCTGATGGTGGAACAAAACTTAACCTACCTACTAAAAATCCCTTTTGTCGTGCTCTCCATTCTCTATTGTCAACAATGTAAACAAAATGCTATGGGAACACAACATATGTTAAATGTCTTCCCTCCAAATAGGTCCTATTAGCTAACATCCAAGTAATAAACATAGTAACCAAATCTCTATTCCTGACTAAAACTGAGCTTATTGAGTCACGATCATAAAAAATAACATGTTGCTCTTTCGGAAAATGAAAACTTAACCTTTAAACAAATGGCCACTGATGATGAATATCATAAGCAAAAAGCCTCCAAATAGACTCACATGGAGATAAGTATCGACAATCAAAGTATTATCTAATCTCATCAATTGCGTGAGAGTGTTGATTCCCAATATTACTATTACCCAATATTGTTGTTATGCGATCAGGACCTTTATTAACATATTTGAATAAATATTTAATAACATTCCATTTGTTACAAAACTCCAAATTAATATGAGCACAATACTTCATCAAAAGTAGCAGATTATATGGCACAACAAATTTATTATCAACTTCAAAACCATATGTTTTATAAGTCACACTAAGATCACGCTATTTATATATGGGATATCCTTCTTGATCAAAGTAAGTTTTATTAACAAACTGCTTAGGATAAAACTTAGAACATCTACCATCTTGCATGCAAGGAGAATTAAACTGAAGTTGACCACACAGACCATGAATCATAAATTTCGTTACCACATCATAAAGTAGAGGATATTTTGCAGGATTAGGTAGTTCCGCACATATCAATTCATTTATTATTTCACTTGATTGCAATCTACTCCTCCCATCAAGCCAATGCAAAATATGTGCATGCGAAAATCCTCTCTTTTGAAATTCAATTGTATACATTTCTGAAAAAAATTATTAAATAATAAAATATTATTTTTAGAAAAAAAATCAATGTAAAATGAGACAAGTGCACATACCTGCATTAAGTGGCCCAAAGAAAATACCACTTTTCAAATCTTCTAACAAGCACTTCATTTTCGCATGAAAAACTCGACATAAAATATTTAGATGGCTAGCAATTGGAATACCATCAACACTTGTATATCTTAGAAATTCAAGTTAATTTGGATTGCACGTCATTGTCATAAATAGATTTGGATAACCAAAATGCTTACAAATTGCCATAGCATCTTGACAATTGTTAAACATATATCTTCTACCATCAGTGAAAGAAGAAGGTAAAATAGCACGTGTACCAATTGAGGAAGCTTTTGTATCTCCGTGCTGCATAACTTTTTCAATTTCACTCAAAAATTCTCCACGTATAGTACTTTGTTTCTTTCATATCTCATAAAGTAGTTGTGACTCAACCATCGAAAAACTATCAACAACAAACTGTTGAAACAATCTTCTAGCTTTATGAATAATACTTTCTTCTGTCTCTCTAATTTGTAACCGAAAACATATGAACTCCCGCAAAGAAACTTTAGTTCTTCTCCCATGCACATTTATAGTTTGAACACCTCTCTAAGGTATATTATTCTCAAAACTATCTTCACCATAGGAAAAAAGCAAAGGATATTATAATGACCAGTATAGAGGATGAGTTTCATAAATTTGCTTCAGTTGGCCATCTATAGATTGAAGAATAATATTTTTTCCTTGTCTGAACTATCAAAATTACCAACAATCAAAGCAGCAATCTCATTACAAGTGGAAGAATTATATGTTCTTCGATCAAAAGATCTATGAGAGAACAATCTAAGACGAAAAATTTTTGATTGGTGATCCTTATAGAATCCTCTAACTCTTTGAAATGACTTTGCTATCACATTATGTTCATCAATCATATGTACTAGACTAACAATCAATTCTATATCCATATCTGATCCATGGCTGAAAAAATAAACAAAATTTTAGAAATTTATTGAACAAATGAATAATAATAACAATCTTATAATATTCATTGGGCTAATATTTAAACAAAAACATACCTAAAAATACTTTGTCAATTATTAACTTCATGCATTGTGTCATAAATGTAGAGTTATGCAAAATTAGGTCTTTCGCCATCCGAGGATAATAAACTACCAATTCTATGATAGTTTTGTCCACTAACAATAAATTGGGGTGGACCCTGACCATTGTTAATAGAACTAACAACTTTTTCTCCAATTGATATAAATGCAAACATACTATTGTACGATCGTATATTCTTTTGAAAATATTGGCTCTTTACATTTGTACCATTAATTAAATTAACTAATAAATCTGGTGCTCTTTGTAAGAACGGTAATTGAACCTTCCCTTTAGCGCAGCACACAAAAAATATAGGTTAATTTTGTTTTAAATCTTTTTCAACACGTTCTAACTATCAAAACAGAGCTCCACACTAAACACATGCACAATCAAGATCACGATATCAAGACATTCTAAAAGAAAAAAATATGAAATACATTATTTTAAAACTTCAATTTAATAAATAAATAAATAATTAATTAATATAACCTTGGATTTTACTTTGTGCAACTAATGGATGATCAGCAATATCATCTTCTATAGGTCTAATATGTATGGAAGGATCAATTACATCTGTTAATAAATGACAATTTCAAAAAAAAATTTCTAATTAAAAAGGCAATTATAAATTACTATATTTAATGAAAATAAATAAATATAATATATGTTTTAATTTTTTAAATTTCACTATAATACTACCTAACATAGTAATAGATAAACTTGTTGAAACACAGCTAGCTAGAAATATTGAAAAAGATTATAAATAAATTAGAAAAATAAACAAAAATAAAAAATATTTTATCATGCACATTTAAAACAATATATTTAATGAAATTACAAATACTTACAATAATTAAATTGAGTTACTTGAGTTACAACTCATGTCTTAGTAACTGCATAAAAAACCAACAATAAATTGAACGAAAAAATTTAAGAACCACAACCTTAACTAATATAAAATTTTTATTACTAATAATATTACATAAAAACTCAAAAAAAAACTTGCAATAACACACCTCTTGTTTGGTGTAACTTGAATGCTTTTTTCATCTTCAAAATATTTATCCTATTCAACCTTACCAAAGCAAAATCATGTTATATTTATCCTATTCAACCTTGCCAAAGCAAAATCGATCAGTAAGCATGATGAATAGGAAAAATACAATACTAACCTCTACAAAATAAGTAAGTTTCAAAGAATGATATAACTATTTAGCAGCAGCAATTCAATCTACTTATTTATATATTTTCTATTTTTTGTCTAAAAAAAGCACTCATGAATAATGAAATAACTTTTTCTATATGTCTCTCCTTTCGCATATATCGATATATAGCTGTATATCTATAAGAGCTAGATGTCTCTTTCATATCTTTTTTTTTATTTGAAAAAAAATAATTGTTTAAAATAATTGCCACATTGTTATTTGTATTTGGCAAAAAATAGTTATTTGAAAATCATTGTACAGTTAAACATTAGTGAACTCTAAAATAATGATTACCATATTTGATATTTAATGTCAATTATCGGTAAAATGAATTTTAAAAATAAATAATCATCATTATATAATTCAAATTAATAAAGCTACTGCATATTATAATTTATATTATAAGAACTACATTTATTATTCAAATTCACAATTATAGACATATACATCCGCACTATGACTTACACCTATACTCCTCCAACTATATGATATTGTGTCCAATATCTAGCAAAGCATATTTGAACGTAGCACATATTCTCTTTGAAACAAAAAAGATAAAGATAACACCTAAGATAAAAGAACCACTAATCTGCTTGAACATTATAGAACTTCAAAATGCAAAAATTCTTCCAAAAAAAAAGAGGAACAAACATGGTTCTCCTAGCAGTTGGACACACCTCAAAAAAGAAGAAGATTAATAAACTTCATACGTAATTCAGCATAACAAAGATAAAACCTATTACATGAATCTAACTTCATAGACCTAAAACAGCAACTAGCTTTTTATCCATAAATACCCATCTTAAATATCTTTAATCTTGATTATTTTAGAGCAATGAGCAATAGTATCTTCAAGATTCTTCTCAAAGTCAGGCTCAAGATTCCTCTTTATTTTTAAACATACTGCATCCTTTTTAACAACATTAGGTACATTTTTTTGAGTCATCTAAAAAGTGTGAGAGCAAATCCTACATAAGAAAATAAAACAAAAAAAAGAAAGCACCGAAAAAAGAGGATCACCCAATTAGACAAAAATCTATTGAAACTCCATAAAAAACTAATTATAATGATGAATAAGAATTATTGAAAATCAAGCAATAAATCGAGTATCACCTGAGTCTCCTCAACATCAGATTGAATAAGTGAGGCAATATCATCCGACAGCACCACATTCTCATCACTATCGATAGAATGATCCTGAATATCAACCTCCTTAACACCTTCCATATCTAAGTATATATCATCAAGTCCAGCAACATTTGCTTCTTTTGGAAGAAAAGATTACATGACAGTATTCTCTGCACTTTTTGTATTAAACATTTCACCCAGCTCAGGGCCAAACACAGGAATAGATGCATCCTTTAAATAATAAGACAAAAGACACAAAAGAAAAAAAATAGATATCAAAAGATTAGGACAAAAATGAAACATGTCACCTATAAATAAATTCAGTACCTTCAAAGATGTTATCTTAGTCTGAACAAGCTCAAACATTGAAATAATTGTAACATCATTACAAATTCTCTTCACACAAAAAATTCTAAAATATCTATTAATACCAAGAGAGTTAGTATCCACTTTCAGCAAGAATTTTTTATCCTCCAAATTTATAAAAATGATAGGATAATCATCCCGAAAGAGGACCTACAAAAAAAGAAATAAATGCTACTATCAATATCTTTGAACAAAACTAATAAACCACTTTCTATTTTTCTTTCATTGAAACAAAGAAAAACAAATCTAACACACTTTTGAATCTTTCTGTATCTCATTAAATAGGCCAGCACATATTTTTTTAACCAAGTTTCACGATCAAAGAGGATAAATATGCCTTGTCCAGTTTCATCTGATACCACTACTTTGAGCCTATACCTATAAAAAAATCAAATAAGATCATAAAAATAGTAGTCATCAGATCTCAACAGTTTATTCAACACATTAAAAGACCAGATTAGTCATAAATAAAAACCACAGAGTAAGTGAAAAAAAAATAAGAATGTCACATGATAGAAACCTTGGAATCACATTTATCACATGATGCATGCACATATCACAAAAGTAAACACTAAACTCAGGATGTACTATCTTCCCACAAACACAGGTAGAATACCACCAGCACCCCTCTTCTACGACATCAATGATAGTACTTAGAATGACAAAGATTCCATCCTACAAAGCATAGAAAATAAAAGTCAAAGCCATAAAAAAAAACTATAAAAATTAAAGAATCAAAATTTCACAGGATTTAATAATCAAGAATAAAAACAAATTGCTACAAATCAGACAAAAAATTTTTTAACCTCTTTGTTTTCTTGCAACTTATCTATTATAGAATTTTTAATCAACCTTAAAATCATCCTCTAATGAAATAGTTTTTTTTTTCATTAGCAATGAACAGCGGCTGGGTCCCATTTATCCCTTACTCTACCACGCTAACAAAATAACAATGAGGGAACAATCTTAACGCTTTTTTTGACATATTCAAACATATATAAAAAATAAATAAAACTAAATATATCAAAAATAGTACTACACAACCTCTTCCTGAAATCAACAACTTCTGCCAAGTCAGGATTAAAATATATTTTTGTTACTTTTATGACATTTTGCAAGTCAAGTTGCCCTAAAAAAGAGAAAAAAAAATATCAGCAACTTTTCTAAAAAAATCTTATATCAACAATATAAAGAAAGAGTTAAAAAAAATCATGATAATGCAACATTCAACAATAGTACCTCGAAAAAGCTTAACTTTGGAAAGTTGAAGAATCACTACTGGTTGTTTAACATAACCAGAAGAAATTGATTCACATATTCTCCAAACAGGGTGCATCTAAGTACCATTCTACAAATAAAATGTAAAACCTGGTTAATTAACGGCTAATTAACCCATAAATGAAAATTTATTCTAGAAAGCCTAAAATGTGATTTTTATGGCTAAATGTGATAGAGGAGACTGAGACGAGAATTTTGGTACCAATTTTATAGAATTCGGACCAAGATTGGACCGAACGGGCCAAACCGGGCCAACCGGACCCAAAGTGGGCCCTTGGCCCAACATAACTTAACCAAAATCCTAGTTTTCAGCACTCTCTCTCCTCATTACACACACAAACACGCTGAAATTGAGAGAAGGGGGGAGAAAAACACTCTCTCAAGTTCTTTCTCTCACTTGATCTTCAAACCACCATAACTTTTGATCTAGAGCTCCGATTGCCGCTCCGTTTGCGGCCACGCGTTCATTGCGAAGAGCTCTACAAAACCCATACAATCAATCTTGAGGTAAGCCACGTGTTGCTGTTCGAAATTCCAGCCCTTATTTTCGAGTTTCATGGGTGAAATGTTGAGATTTTGGGTTCTTTGATGTTATAGGACCCAACTCTCTTGAAGGAGAAGGTTAATCTTGTCTTCTTGGGCCTTGGATATGGTAAGATTCTCAACCCTAGTGTATTTTGTTGTTTTATGATGTTTGGGTTTTGAGATGTTGTGTATGGGTATGATGATTGTGGCTTAGGTTGTGTATATGTGAATATTGGAGCTTGATTGGTGATTTTGAAAAGCTTGGAAAGGGTTTGGTGGTGAAAAATCTGTTCTTGGAAGATTTGAGGCCTTGAGAGCTTGTGGATAAGTGATTTGGAAGTGCTCCGGTGGAGCTTGGGAAAATCGGCTAAGGTATGGTTTCGGTTTCCCGTATCTAATATGTAATGTGGTAGGAAATACTTAGGCTAGAGGCCCTAAGATAGGCATTGAATGGTTGATGTTGTTGAATGATTGAGATATATGATGTGGTCATATATGTGATGATGATTATTGATGCCTTGGTGGTATGATGTATGAGAAATATGCATGTTGTGATATATGCTTGATGATTGGTTATGGTTGAATTGTGGGTTGAACCATGTTAATGGTGAGTATGATGTTGATTTTGTACAATAATGATTTATTGGAATTGATGTTGTTGAGAATTGGCATGAGGAAGAGTATATGATATGTCAATATGTTTGAGTTTGAGCCACTTGGGTGGAGTGGGTTAAAAAGATGAGATAGTGATTTTATAATTGTGGTAATGTGTCAATGTGTGAGTTGAGGAGGCTTGATGTTGGATTTAATATAATTTGATTGATTTCAAAGAAAAGGGGTGAAATTGGCATGTTTTGATTGATTTTGAAAAGAATTGGAAATGGCTTGTTTTGAAAATGGCACTTCGTGGTTTTTATGAAAAACATGGTTTTGGGCATACTTTGGTGGGACATAGCTTGGGCTACGGATCTCTGTTTTGTACCAAATCTGTTTAGAAATGAAATTTGATCCGGGATGCCCATGCCGTTCGAAGAACGGGTGAAAAATGATTTAAAATGAGGAAGTTATGTCCATTGGAAGATAGGGGTTTGAATCTGTGAATTCTGCAGCTTTTAACTTAGAAAATTTTTAGCAGAATAACCCCTTGCGCGTAGGCGTACTTGGCGCGTACGCGCCGACCTTCCAGAAAATGCCATCCACGCGTACGCATGATGTGCGCGGGAGCGCCGATTGTGCTGCACCCAATGCCCAGCCTTTTTCCCGAGAGTTATGCCAGAACTGTGCCAGTGTTGTGCTTGGGGCACGAGAACACCCACGCGTACGCGTGGTTGACGCGTGCGCGTCGATTGGCAAATTTGTAATCCACGCGTTAGCGTGCATGACGCTTGCGCGTCGATGAGTTTTTAAGGCCATCCACGCGTGCGCGTGGAGTGCGCGTACGCGTGGCCCTGTTTTCATCCCAAGGTTGATTTTTGAGTTTTAAAAGCCAAATCTCATACTTCTAAGCCTCCGATCTCACCATTTACGTCTTAAATCATTATGACATGCCTAGCTATTAGAAAGGGGCTAGTGAATGAAGTAACTTGCGAGTGAAGCAAGGGAAAAATGAATGATCAATGAGGATCAAAGATGATTATGTGAGATGCGGAGGATGGTGGTGGAAGTGCTTGTATGCCATTGGCCGAAGGGCCGTAATTGTTTATGAATTGGCTGGTTCTGGATTGAACCGTGAGCCGGAATAGCTGTGTATGCTATGAATATTGGCTGGTTATGGACTTAACCGTGAGCCGGATGGCTGATATGGATGTTGATCCATGGATGAGAATTCATGCATGTTTATGCTGAATTATTGATAATTGTGATTTGCACTTCCACTATCGGAGATACGAGTTTCCCTGGGTAGTAGCAGTGGCTAGCCACCACGTGCTCCAGGTTGAGACTCGAAGCTCTTTTGACCCTATGTTATAAGTGTGGCCGGGCACTGTGAAAGACCCGGATGAGCTCGCCCCCGTAAATATTCACCAGTGAGGGTGATGGATATAGATCATGATTATGATCAATTTTATGATGAGTATAACTCGAGTTGGGGATGCGTGACAGAGGGACAGTCCAATGGTTAGCGACCAGGACTTGTCGGGTTGGCTCTATAACCGACAAGATGATATCATCGGCCACTAGGGACAGGCATTCATCATATGCATACTATGTAAATTGTTTGAGATTGCCTATTTGACTGCATATTAATTGCTAATTGTCTAAATGTCTTAACTGCTCCTACTTGTATATTCTTTGTCTGATATAACTGTGTTTGCTATAATATACTCCTGCTGGTGGTTGGGAGGTTTGAAGGAATTGGAAAGGGAAGTATTAGTTAGACTGAAGAATCTTTAGTCAGATGCCCTTATATGGTTTAGCTTATTTATAAGCTTTGATATTATCTGGAGGAAGTACTAGGATTGCCTTTGGCTTTCCTCTATTATTATGTATTATATATGTGGAAGCTGTTACCATGCTGGGGACCTCTGGTTCTCACCCATGCGGATTTTGTGGTTTTCAGATGCAGGACGTGAGGTTTCCCGCTGAGGCATGCTGGAGACTTATAGATTTGCGAAGATTCCTTGTTCTTGGGGACTCTGTTTAGTTTATATGTTTTGCTTAGATACTTTTATCTCCATTAAATAATACAAACTGTGATGACTCCTCTTATGGGAGATTTTGGAGAACAGGTTTTATGTATTTGTGTCCCTTTGGGTTTCCTTTGGGGTTTTCCTTATCTTATCATATGTATATATTGTTATGCTCGGACCGGTTATCTTCGCTGCCGGATTTTGAGCCTTGATATTCCTGTTTTTGACACTCTTTCGTATAAATATAATCTCGCGTTGGTTTATCCTTGTTCGTTACGTTATCGATCGGAGTGTTGCGCTTTTAAGTTGCGGTTTTTGTTTACCCCTTTTTTCTACAAAGGCTCCTAGTTATAATCAATCATTCATACTACTATACGTACTAAATTTTTATTTTTAGAGGTCGTAATACCTTGCCATCTCTGAATTATGACTTAAGCATAAGGCTCTGTATGGTAGGGTGTTACATAAAACACAACAAATTGTAATATAGAAAATAGAGAAAACAAAAAACTAAAAGAAAATCATATGCTAAAAAAGAAAGTAATGTAGTATAGACTTTTGAGAAGAAAGCTCCACAACAATTATCTTGATTGTTTTTTCATCTTTATCATAATTTTTTTTCTCTCCAATTAAAGTCAGTAATCCAATAATATCTGCAAGCAAGGACGGATCCAAGGAGGGCAAGCATAGGCCTTGGCCCAACTCTTTTGAACAAAGTTAACTATTATAAACATATAAAGTTATTATATATTATATAATTTTATTTAAAAAATAGAGTAAGTAATTATCTTGGATAAATAATTAAATTATTAAACTCAAAAATAAGTAACAATTTTTAAATTAAAAAAATATTATTGTCAATCACTTTTCAATTAAATAAATTTTCAAATCTTTAAACATTTAAATTTTTTTCTCTTTTTAAATATTTTTTTTCTTAATTTTTCACCTATTATCATATAAAAATACTTTAATATTTATAATAACTAAAAAATCTTTATATATTATAGTACATAATAAAAGTAAATTATTTTAAAATTTATTTATTTTTTCATGATATTATATTAATAACATACATATTAATTAAATTCATTAAAATAATTATAGTTTATATATTTTATTCATGAATATGTTTTAAATGCATATAACAAAATTATTAGAACAATTTATTTATATTATTTTATAGTATATTTTTTATGATATGAAACAAAAAAATATAACTTACTGTCACCATAATACTCAACAAAGTGTACTATTAAAAAATAGATAATTTTTGTATTTTACCTAATCCAAAATTAAAAAAAATTATAAGAACTAAGATAAATTTTTTATATAACAAGCACTTATTAGTATTTTTTTAATAAAAAAATATTAATTATGATTATATATATTAATGAATATATAATATTATATTTGATTATATAATATTTTAATTTTCGACCCTCCTCTACCAAATTCATAGATTCGTCCCTGTCTGCAAGCACATTAAAAAAACCGCAAAAAAAATGAAATAATACATAATGGGATCAACAACACATAATTTCAATAATAAAATAAATACAGAACCACTCACCAACTAAATAATCATGATCTTGACTCATTTGCAATATCTCCTCAAAAGGATATAAAGTAAAGCAGACTCTAGGTACGATATTATCTGGTATAGTTGTTACTGTTGTTCGGAAGAGAAATATAAGCTTAAACTCATGTTTTGTAGCTCTATAAGAGCCATGATTTGGAACAACAGAGAAATAACACATCTTGTAGCAATTTTCTTCAATAATATTATCTTTAAACTTGTTGATAAGTTGCTTCCTTATAGTGGCCTGAATTTTGTTTGACTATAAACAATAAAAAATCAGAATACATGTTAGTTAGCAACAAAAAAAATATCAACAACATGCTAATTCAAAATAAACTACCAATAAAATTACTAACATTTTCATCCACTAAAATGAGCTCCATTGAATTTGGAGAATCTGGATTTTCAAAGTTTGGAATAATCCAAGCTTTAATTACCCTCACTTTAAGCCTCCAAGCCTCTCTTGGAGGAACAATCTTGCTAATAACATCAAAAGATGGACTCATTTGGACACACTTAAATACTTGTAGAAAAGAAAACAACAACAATATGAAGATAGTTGAAAGATGAACTAAGCCAATGATCTGCACTACTCTTACCATTTCAACCCTCTTTTATAGACAACACCAGATGAATAGCTTCAAATTTAAATTCAAATTTTTTTAGAAAAATGGAAGGAAATAAAAATTATTCACCTTGCACATCCAAAAAGAACTAAGGTTTCTCATACACTAATTTAGAGTTTTCTTGAAAAAATAAATTATATGATAAAGAAACTACAATTTTTAATATTATAGAAGTTTATACTGACAACCACCAACTACTCCACATTCACACATCTCATGTCTCTATGAAAGATCTCTATCAACCATCAAATTAAATAAGCCTTCATTCTATACAGCAGATACAAGCAAAGAAAGATGAAACAAAAATCATAGAGCACTTACATGAGATGAACAAATACTAAATAACACAAAGCATCACATATAAAGAGATATATATAAAAAAATATTCTAATTTAAAAACAAAAAGAAACAAAAAAAGAAATCTACAAGATCAATGACATCGGATTTATATTCACAAACCTTATCACTTGTCAGAATCTAAATCCAGATTTTGAGGAAAAGCCAAACAACCACCAATCACCAAAATCACTTCTACATCATACAAAAAATATCTGAATGCTACAAATCATATCCTAAAAACAAAACCATGAATAATCTTCTAATGGAATTAACAAAGAAATATCAAAGAGGAAAATATAAGTAAACAATCGATGAATTGAACTTCTAAATTGTTAGATCTCTGCATCAGAGAACACACTTATCTAACCTTTCTCATTCCTAATATTTACCCTACCCACTGTTTCTCAATACAACTTTGTTTTCTGGTATAGATATTCACTTTTATTGCTTCACCTTTATAAGAAATTGGATTAATTTTATTTTGTTTTTTTAACCTAACTTGGTCTCCTTTTCAAAAACTTGTAACCATACTTTCTTGAAGTGAGGGCTTTTAACTTTTTTTTTGTATACATAAGCACAAAAACATAAAGTGTGGGACAAGAATAATAAAAACTCATACTCACTACTATTGACTATACATAAAAGTCTAGAAAAACTACCAACCCTACTAAAACCTATAATTGCAATTGATAGTGATTGAAACCTAGGACCTACACTACAAATAGACACATAATTACATACATAGATATATAACTGTGATCAAACTTGTGTATGTTGTTAAAAATAATTTTAAAAAAATTTAAATTATAGAAAAATTCTATGTCAGCTTGAGCTCTTCCTAGTTTACTAGTTTAAAAGATAAGTGCAAGTGTTGGGATTTTTTATTTAGATAAATTAAATAAATATTTTATTTACAGAAATAAATAATTTTAAAACTTATTACAAAAATATGTAGAATTACTTATCTCGTTCATAGTATAAACGAGATAAGTTTACACATATCTCGTTTACAGTATAAACAAGATACATTCAAGTTTATCTCGATTACACTGTAAACGAGATAAAACTGGGTCATGCCCAAATATATATGCCATTTACAGTTTTGATTTGGGATCCATTTCGAACTTTTCCTCTACTTTCTCCTCTCTTTTATCTCTTTCTGACCATATTATTGAGTAAGACGAAGATAACGCAAGATGCACGTGATCCAGACATCAATAGGCTGACTTGCAACATGGCACTACGCTAGAACAACTGACTTTGCGGTTAGTTTTATTATCTCGACGTTTATGTTATCCCATATAGCCATGGTTAGGATACTTATCAAGAACTAGAATACAATTTGTATCGTCAGTAACTGGTCACTGATAGGGTATAATTCTAAGGATGTGGTTATCATTTTTCTGTAATTAAATTGTTAACTACATAATTATCAATTTAGATATTAAATATCAGGGTAGATATTTTCCAACAGTTGAAGTTAGTTTATTGGTTACACATTTCTTAATTTATTAATTTAGTTATTAACCATCGAAGTTTGATAATTAAATTATTAAGTTAAAGTTTGATAAGATTATTAATTACTTTACTGAATGTTTTTATTTTATGTAACATATTGAGGAAATGTCTATTAATTAAGTGAGTACATATTAACGTAAGAAGTTGTATCGACATAAATTCAGTTAGTACATACGCGTAAATTTCTCATAAACAAATGTATAGAATAGTTAAGTCGGTTTCATATGTCGATGGACCTATAGAAATTCTTAATAATTGTGATATTTTTTTTTGTCAGAAGCCTCGCTTACTTTTGTTCTGGCGAGTGAGTCACACGCTTCCACCACCCGACGCTATCATCCCATATCTAAGGGAGGCTAGGTTCGGCGATACAGTGCCTCTTAAAGACTTTGTCTTCGACAACTCTTTGATCACGGCATCCGTGGAGCGATAGCGTCTAGAGACCCACACGTTCCACCTACCATAGGGTGAGACCACTACCACCCTGCAAGATGTGGCATACAACCTTGGGCTACGTGCGCTCGGGGAGCCAGTGGGAGGGTGCTTACGTGATTTCTATAGGTGGTACGACACAAAGACATGAGAGTTAGTGGAGTGACTGCTCGGTTCCAGGCCTCCGGTGGTTGCGCAGCAGGAGGCGGCAGAGGAAAGAGTCGTTCTCACTGAAGCTTACATGGTTGCGAGACCGTGTACAACGTATGTCACAGACGGATGATCCAGAGACACTCTGACAGTATGCGAGGTGTTACATCTTGTTACTGATCGGGGGTCCATCTCTGGTGGCTGCCACTGCTTCAGGACTTTGAGAGGTGTCGTGGGTTATCTTGGGGCTCAGCGGTGCTTGCATCGACATACCATTCGCTGTGCTCTGCAGCACACCGAAGCACGACAGACATCACCAGCTGCACTCCGCTGTTGATGTCTTGGATATACTAGAGATTTTTCCAGTGGTGTCCACCTGACCGACAGGTTTTCATGTATCCTATGGCAGCAAGGCAACCATTATTTATGTCTTGCTTGTGTTTTATTTGTAACTCATTATGACATTTCATAAATTGAACTCGTGTTATTCTTGTAACCGGTGATAGGTTGATAGGGTTGATGCAGTAGAGTAGGGACCAGCACGAGACGAGGGTTCTCTGATGGTGTCTATCCCTAGACCAGTTACGGATGGATGAGGTTAGCACTAAGATTTTATTGCATGGTAGTTTCTTTTGATTTTGGTTATTCTTTGATTTGGAATTGCTTATAGATAACCAGGGTAATAAAATATAGTAAATGCATTAAAACTTAATTACAAAATTTAGTCTTTTAGATATGGTAACTTTTTTAGTACATCGACATTAGATATTGATTTATATTTATATATATTGATTCACGTATTTTTTTAATTGAATATTTATAACGAACCAATGATTTCATATTGAGATATAAAATCTTTATTTATCCTTTAATTTAGTTTGTATCACTGATCATTATTTCACAACTATTGTTTTAGTTTGTCTAGACGTCGTACGATGACCCTGTCCTACAGGCTATGTGCCCGCCATGATTTGTAAAGGAGGCAGAGTGGGGGACATGGATGTTTTTCGTCCCCCTCGTCTGCTTTAACATCGTTGAGTTTCACTAGGTTGACTGAGTGAAGCGTCAGTTCAATGGAGAGCAGCCGGTAATGGGGGCCCCAGTCAACGTCGACAGGTTCCTGACATCCACAGGACAAAGTGAGGATGTCTAGTGGCCTGACAAACTTGTCAATTGATATGATAGCTGGAAGGCACAATTTGCAGAGGGCGGCAAAATCACCATTCAGCCATGCTTTGACAATAGGCCAATCCAGGAAAATTGGGATTGGTACCTGGGTGCTTGCCGGTTTAGGCACCTATCAGGCCAGGATGTACTCGATAATCCTAGGTTATTTGATTTACCGGCTGACATCCAGCCTACTGCTAGCTAGCCGAAAGACATGAGGAGCACGGGAACATCCCACCGGGCGGCGATGATTCACCCCTGATGAGCGGATATTTTATACGCTTTTTGGTAGTATTTTCATATAGTTTTAACATGTTTTATTCACTTTTTGTTATATTTTTATTAATTTTTATTCAAAAATCACATTTCTGAACTTCACTATGAGTTTGTGTGTTTTTCTGTAATTTCAGGTATTTTCTGACTGAAATTGAGGAACTTGAGCAATTATCTGATTTAGAAGCTGAGAAAGGACTGCAGATGCTGTTGGATTCTGACCTCCCTGCACTCAAACGTGTTTTTCTAGAGCTACAAAAATCAAATTGGTGCAATCTCAATTGGGCTGGAAATCTAACATCTTGGGCTTTCCAGTAATGTATAATAGTCCATACTTTGTCTGAGATTTGATGGTCCAAACTGGTATTTAAACGCCAGCCAAAGACCCTTTTCTGGCGTAAAACGCTGGAACTGGCACCAGAGCTGGCGTTTAATGCCCAAACTGGCACCCAAGCTGGTGTTTAACTCCAAGAATGGCCTATGCATGTGAAAGCTTCAAAGCTCAGCCCAAACACTCACCAAGTGGGCCCCGGAAGTGGATTTCTGCACTATCTGCACTTAGTTACTCATTTTTTGTAAACTTAGGTTACTAGTTTAGTATAAAAACTACTTTTAGAGATTCATTTTGTAACTTATGACATTTTACATCTCATATTGTATCTTCTACGGCATGAGTCTCTAAACCCCATAGGTGGGGGGTGAGGAGCTCTACTATGTTTCAATGGATTAATGCAATTACTATTGTTTTCTATTCAATCACGCTTGCTTCTATTCTAAGATACTCACTCGTACTTCAATATGAAGAATGTGATGATCCGTGACACTCATCATCATTCTCAAATTTATGAATACATGCTTGACAACCACTTCCGTTCTCTCTGAGCTCAACGTAGTCATTGGGCGACAGCTTGAGTGCACATCTCTTGGGTTTCTAATCCACGAGTTTGACTTGCATCTCCTGACAACAAAGCATTCAAACTCGTGAGATCAGAACCTTCGTGGTAGAGGCTAGAACCAATTGGCAGCATTCCTGAGATCCGAAAAGTCTAAACCTTGTCTGTGGTATTTCGAGTAGGATCTGGGACGGGATGACTGTGACGAGCTTCAAACTCACGAATGTTGGGCGCAGTGACAGTGTGCAAAAGGATAGAGAGATCCTATTCCGACACAAGTGAGAATCCATAGATGATTAGCCATGCAGTAGCTGTGCCTGGTATTTTTGAAACTCAGAATGATTGGCTTCTTTCAGAACTCAGCATCCAGATAAGGTTATTGATTTTCCTAGTTTAACTCTGATTGATTCTTGAACACAGCTTCTTTGAGTCTTGGCTGTGATCCTTAGCATTTTGTTTTCCAGTATTACCACCGAATACATAAATGCCACACACACATAATTGGGTGAACCTTTTCAGATTGTGACTCAGCTTTGCTAGAGTCCCAAGTTAGAGGTGCCCAGAGTTCTTAAGCACACTCTTTTGCTTTGGATCACGACTTTAACCACTCAGTCCAAGCTTTTCACTTGAACCTTCATGCCACAAGCACATAGTTAGGGACAGCTTGATTTAGCCGCTTAGGCCAAGATTTTATTCTTTTGGGCCCTCCTATCCATTGATACTCAAAGCCTTGGATCTATTTCACCCTTGCCTTTTTGTTTAAAGGGTTTCTGGCTCTTTTTTTAATACTGCTTTTTCTTGCTTCAAAAATAAATTTTATGATATTTCAGATTATCAATAACATTTTTCTGTTTACCTTATTCTTTTCAAGAGCCAAACATTACTTAAATTTTAGTATAAAAAATATGCACTGTTTATGCATTCATTCAGAGAGCTAAAGTAATGCCACCACATATAATTAATTTGAATTTTTCTTATTATATACTCGAAATGTTTGCACCTTTACTCTTCTAAAAAAATCTACTATTTTATTCATGTTTAATGATGATAAGAAGAGTAAATTATAGCCAAATTGGAAAAATAAAAAATAAAGTACTACTCATGCAATGGAAAAATGGAAATTTAAATGCTACTAATACTTATGGAATAATAATAAAAAAAATAAACGACTCTAATACTATTGCTCATGTAACTCTTAAAATAGGTTTCTAATAACAAAAGTTATCACAGAGTTAGGACTCAACAACCTTTATTTTGAGAGATAAGTGCTCCTTCAATATGTGGGATGTCTGGCTCTTCAAGAGACAGCTTCTGGCGCTTTAGCTCCTGTATCTCAAGCCATTTCTTCTCCTGTTCTTTGAGCAGTTTGCAGAGCATGCTGTTTTGATTCTGCTGCTCTTCTTTGAGTTGATCCATAGTTTCTTGCAGATTGTTAACAGATGCTTCTAAGCAGGCCCAATAGTCAAATTGAGGAATTTCTGGGAGGAACTCATGCACCCTCCTCTTGATGGGGTTGTCTTGAACTTGAGGTCCATCCATTACCTTTTTGGTGATTGGGCGTTCAACTGGGATATACTCATCCACACCTATCTTTATCCCCCGTATCTTTACATAACAGACTAATCAAGCTTGGGTAAGCCAATTTGGCATCAGTGGATTCCTTGTTTGCAAATATATAAATTTCACAAGGAATCAGCTGATGAACCTCCACTTCTTTTTCCAGCATAATACAGTGAATCATCACTGCCCTTTTGATAGTGACTTCAGAACGATTACTGGTGGGAAGTATAGAACACCCAATGAAATCCAGCCATCCCCTGGTAACTGGTTTGAGATCTCCTCTCTCCAGTTGGTTTGGGACACCTTTTGAATTGGTTATCCACTCGGTTCTAGGGAGGCATATGTCCTCTAGAACTTGATCCAGCTTTTTATCTTTAGCCATTCTCCTATTAAAGGATTCTGGATCATCTTGTAGTTGAGGAAGTTTGAGGACTTCTCTTACTTTGTCAAGGTGGAAGTGAATAACCTTCCCTCTGACCATAGTCCGAAAGGAGTAGAAAACATTTCCATCTATTCTTTGCTTATCCGTCATCCACAGATTTACATAGAATTCCTGGATCATGTTTCTTCCAACATGTATCTCAGGATTAGCTAGGACTTTCCAGCCCCTGTTTCGAATCTATTCTTAGATCTCTGGGTATTTGTCTTCTTTCAGATTGAACTTAACTTCCGGAATCACTGATCTTCTGTACACAATTTTGAAGTAATGGTCTGCATGTTCTTTGGTGCAGAACCTCTCATGTATCCAAGGTAGTTTTGGATTGTTTTCTTTCTTGCCTCTTGGAGTGGTTTGTTTTCCTTTAGGGGCTATGATCTCGATCTGTTTTAGCTCAGTGATCACGGAAAATCACACCAAACTTAGAGGTTTTCTTGTCCTCAAGCAAAAGAAAAGAAAGAAGAGAAATAGAGGGAGAGAAAGATTCGAATAATGGGTCAAGGAGGTTGGCCGAATGTGTATTTAAAAGGGAGGGGGAATGGGTTTCGAATTTTTAGAAAAAGATAAGATAGAAAGATATGATTGATAAAAGATAAACATGATATGAAAAAATAAGATTTTAAAATTTAAAAGAGATGAAAAAGATACGAGGAAGTGAAATCTGAATTTTTGTTAATGCATCTAAGAATGAAAAGATAATATGGATGAATTAAAAAGATTTGAAAAGAAATTGGAAAGATAAATGAGTTTTAAAAATGTTTTGAAAAAGAATTAAAAAGAATTTATAAAATTATTAATTTTTGGAAATGGAAATTGAAAGATGAATAGTTGTAACATTTTATGCAGAAAATTAGGAATAAAAACATGAAAATTCGAAAAAAAAATTAAATTGGAAACAAAATTACCTCCCCCTTGCTGTTCTGGCGTTTAACGCCCATCTGGAGCCATTTTGAGCGTTTAACGCCAGGCAGGGTAACGCCCATCTGGTAGCCATTTTGGGCGTTTAACGCCCAGGCAGGTACCCTACCTGGCGTTAGACGCCAGAAATCCTTTGTTACTAGGCGTTTTTCTAAACGCCCAGGATGCTGCTGTTTCTGGCGTTAAACGCCCAAAATACTATCCATTCTGGCATTTAACACCCAGAATGATACCTTTACTGGCGTTAAATGCCCAGAATGATAGCCATTCTGGCGTTTAATGTCCAAAATGCCTCTTTACTGGCGTTTTAACGCTAGTGAGCTATTTTTCTCTGTGATTCCTCTACTTTATGTTCTGAACCTTCATTTCTCTGTTTTATTTACTGAAATGTATTAACAAACATGAATAACATAATTAAATAAACTCATATAATTGTTATAAACATCTAATTTCTGCTAATGACTGGGTTGCCTCCCAGCAAGCGCTTCTTTACTGTCTTTAGCTGGACTTTACTGAGCTTTAATCTAGTCTCAGTCTTGAGTATTTTGCTCAATATTGCCTTCAAAATAATACTTGACTCTCTGTCCATTAACAATAAACTTTTTATCAGAGTCAATATCCTGAAGCACTACATATCCATATGGTGACACACTTGTAATCACATATGGTCCCTTCTACCGAAATTTCAATTTCCCAGGGAACAATCTGAGCATAGAGTTAAACTGCAGAACCTTCTGTCCTGGCTCAAAGACTCTAGATGACAGCTTTCTGTCATGCCACCTTTTTGCTTTCTCTTTGTAAATTTTAGCATTTTCAAAAGCATTGAGCCTGAACTCCTCTAGCTCATTCAACTAGAGTAATCTTTTCTCTCCAGCTACCTTAGCATCAAGGTTGAGGAACCTGGTTGCCCAGTAGGCCTTGTGTTTTAATTCCACTGGCAGATGACATGCTTTTTCATGCACAAGCTGGTAAGGAGAGGTCCCTATAGGAGTTTTGAATGCAGTTCTGTATGCCCACAGAGCATCATCCAGACTTCTTGCCCAATCCCTTCTACGGGTACTTACAGTCCGTTCCAGGATTTGTTTTAGTTCTTTATTTGAGACTTCAGCCTGCTCATTTATCTGTGGGTGATATGGAGTTGCCACTTTGTGGTTAATTCCATATCGGATCAAAGCAGAGTCAAGCTATTTATTGCAAAAATGAGTGCCTCCATCACTGATCAATACCCTAGGGACACCGAACCGGCTGAAGATATGCTTCTGGAGGAACTTCATCACTATCTTAGTATCATTAGTGGGTGTTGCAATTGCTTCTACCCATTTAGATACATAGTCTACTGCCACCAGAATATAAGTGTTTGAGTATGATGGCGGGAAAGGCCCCATAAAGTCAATACACCATACATCAAACAACTCAATCTCTAAGATCCCTTGATGAGGCATGGCATAACCATAAGGTAGATTACCAGCTCTTTGGCAACTGTCACAGTTACGTACAAACTTTTGGGAGTCTCTATAGAGAGTAGGCCAGTAGAAGCCACATTGGAGAACCTTTGTGGCTGTTCGCTCACCTCCAAAATATCCTCCATATTGTGATCCATGGCAATTTCATAGGATCTTTTGTACCTCTTCTCTAGGCATACATCTACGGATTATTCTATCTGCACATCTCTTAAAGAGATATGGTTCATCCCACAAGTAGTATTTTGCATGAGAAACTAATTTTTTTGTTTGCTGCCTATTGTACTCTTTGGGTATGAATCTCACAGCTTTATAGTTTGCAATGTTTGCAAACCATGGTACTTCCTGAATGGCAAAGAGTTGCTCATTCGAAAAGGTTTCAGAGATCTTAGTAGGAGGGAGGGACACTCCTGCTACTGGTTCTATCCGGGACAGGTGATCGGCTACTTGGTTCTCTGTCCCTTTTCTGTCTCTTATTTCTATATCAAACTCTTGCAGAAGCAACACCCATCTTATGAGTCTGGGTTTTGAATCCTGCTTTGTGAGGAGATATTTAAGAGTAGCATGGTCAGTGTACACAATCACTTTTGATCCTACTAAATAAGATCTGAACTTGTCAATGGCATAAACCACTGCAAGCAACTCCTTTTCTATGGTTGTGTAATTCTTATGTGCGTCATTTATAACACGGCTAGCATAATAAATGACATGCAGAAGCTTGTCATGCCTCTGTCTCAATACTGCACCAATGGTATGGTCACTGGCATCACACATTAGTTTGAATGGTAATGTCCAGTCTGGTGCAGAAATGACTGGTGCTGTGACCAGCTTAGCTTTCAGAGTCTCAAAGGCCTGCAAACACTTTATGTCAAAGACAAATGGTGTATCAGCGGCTAGCAGATTACTCAGAGATTTTACAATTTTTGAAAAATCCTTTATAAACCTCCTATAGAATCCTACATGCCCCAGAAAGCTTCTGATTGCCTTAACATTGGCAAGTGGTGGTAATTTTTCAATTACCTCTACCTTAGCTTGATCTACCTCTATCCCCTTGTTTGAAATTCTGTGCTCAAGGACAATTCCTTCAGTCACCGTAAAGTGACATTTCTCCCAGTTTAAAACCAGGTTAGTCTCTTGGCACCTTTTTAGAACAAGTGCTAGATGGTCAAGACAGGAGCTGAATGAGTCTCCAAATATTGAGAAGTCATCCATGAAGACTTCCAGAAATTTCTCTACCATATCAGAGAAGATAGAGAGCATGCATCTCTGAAAGGTTACAGATGCATTGCACAGACCACTTGGAATCCTTCTGTAGGCAAATACTCCAGATGAACATGTGAATGCTATTTTTTCTTGGTCCTGAGGGTCTACTGCAATTTGGTTGTAACCTGAATAGCCGTCCAAAAATCAGTAGTATTCATGACCTGCTAGTCTCTCTAGCATCTGGTCTATAAATGGTAAAGGAAAATGATCCTTTCTGGTAGCTGTATTGAGCCTTCTGTAGTCAATACACATATGCCACCCTGTAACTATTCTTGTGGGAACCAGTTCATTTCTTTCATTATGAACCACTGTCGTACCTCCCTTCTTGGGGACAAATTGGACAGGGATCACCCAGGGGCTATCAGAAATAGGATAAATAATCCCAACCTCTAGTAACTTAGTGACCTCTTTCGGCACCACCTCCTTCATGGCTAGATTTAGTCGCCTTTGTGGTTGAACCACTAGCTTAGCATCATCCTCCAATAGGATCTTGTGCATGTATCTGGCTGGGCTAATGCCCTTAATATCACTTATGGACCACCCAAGAGCTGTCTTGTGTGTCCTTAGCACCTGAATTAGTACTTTCTCTTCCTGTGGCTCTAAAGCAGAGCTTATGATTACCGGAAAAGTATCATCTTCTCTTAGAAATGCATATTTCAGGATGGTGGTAGTGGTTTGAGCTCGGGTTTAGGAGGCTTTTCCTCTTCTTGAGGAGTTTTCAGAGGTTCTTCTGTTTTCTCTGGTTCCTCTAAATCAGGCTGAACATCTTTAAAAATGTCCTCTAGCTCTGATTCGAGACTCTCAGTCATATTGACCTCTTCCACCAGGGAGTCAATAATATCAATGCTCATGCAGTCTTTTGATGTGTCTGGATGCTGCATAGCTTTGACAGCATTCAACTTAAACTCATCCTCATTGACTCTCAGGGTTACCTCCCCTTTTTAGACGTCAATGAGGGTTCGTCCAGTTGCTGGGAAAGGTCTTCCTAGAATGAGAGTTGCACTCTTATGCTCCTCTATTTCCAGCACTACAAAGTCAGTGGGAAAGACAAATGGCCCAACCTTGACAATCGTGTCCTCAATTATGCCTGATTGAATTTTAATGGAGCCATCAGCAAGTTGGAGACACATTTGGGTTGGTTTGACTTCTTCAGTCAAACCAAGCTTTCTGATAGTGGATGCAGGTATCAGGTTGATACTTGCCCCAAGATCACATAAAGCTGTCTTGGTACAAGTATCCTCTAATGTGCATGGTATCATAAAACTTCTGGGATCTTTAAGCTTCTCTGGTAAGCTTTTTAAAATAACTACACTACATTCTTCAGTGAGAAAAACTTTTTTAGTCTTCCTCCAATCCTTCTTATGACTTAAGATCTCTTTCATGAACTTAGCGTAAGAGGTATTTGCTCAAGTGCTTCTACAAACAGAATCTTTATTTCAAGAGTCCTGAGATAGTCTGCAAAGCGGGCAAATTGTTTATCATGTTCCTCTTGGTGGAGTTTCTGAGGATAAAATGAGATGCCAAAACTATTCAGAAGCAAAAAGCTATAAGCCCCGCTCATCTAATTTGAATTTGAGCTCCATTAAAGACTCTGAGATTTTATTGCACCATAATTTTCTTTTTATCCTATTTTATTTGTCTAGTTGCTTGGGGACAAGCAACAATTTAAGTTTGGTGTTGTGATGAGTAGATATTTTATACGCTTTTTGGTAGTGTTTTCATATAGTTTTTAGCATGTTTATTCACTTTTTATTATGTTTTTATTAATTTTTATTCAAAAATCACATTTCTGGACTTCACTATGAGTTTGTGTGTTTTCTGTAATTTTAGGTATTTTCTGACTGAAATTGAGGGACCTGAGCAATTATCTGATTCAGAGGCTGAGAAAGGACTGCAGATGCTGTTGGATTCTGACCTCCCTGCACTCAAACGCGTTTTCATAGAGCTACAAAAATCCAATTAGCACGCTCTCAATTGGGCTGGAAAGCTAACATCTTGAGCTTTTCAGCAATGTATAATAGTCCATATTTTGCCCAAGATTTGATGGTCCAAACTGGCATTTAAATGCTAGCCAACCCCTACCACCACCACTGCCTCCACCTCCTCCACCTCCCACGCCGGGTTATCCATCTGGTTCAGGAGGTCTACTGCATTGGGCCATCTATAGGACACTTCACTACCTGGGTGGCATGATATCGAGCCATTCAGCAGCTATCACGGGGAGTAGATGGTTGAGAAGATATGATTTGAGGTTGAATTCCAGCTTCATACCGTTGATTTGGCCTCGATGCAATGCCTCACGAATCAATTCTGGACAAGGAGCAGAGCATCAGACAGTTTCATTACTCTTCTACTCCCGCGTACACTTCAGCTCTGGATGCCACAGTTCTTACCGGGCACTGGCTCGTCATACGGGACAGGGGTGTGGTGCGTGCGTACGCAATTCCCCACATTTTTTGTACAGTAGCAGTACCAGCAAGTACACTGGGTCGTCCAAGTAATACCTGAGCGAGTCAGGGTCGATCCCACAAGGATTGTGGCTTGAAGCAAGCTTTGGTTGTCTTGCAGGTCTTAGTCAGGTAGAATCAAAAGGAGTTGAACAATATTTTGTAAACCTTAAATGATTATATGTCATAAATGCTTAGATTTTATGAAAGGAATAAGCGATAGGATTAGATTGAGAATTGAGAGTTGGAGTTGCTTTGTCTTTCTGAAGTAACTCTAGTACTATTATCTTCTTTGCTTGTGAATGATCTTCTTCTATTATAGGCTGTAAGTGATCAAAGTCATTGCCTGTGGTCATTGATCTTTGCTACAGAATTAACGCCAGGCCCCTTGGTCATTCAATCCAATGGAGGGTGAAGCTCTAGCAAGTCATCCTCTTGGCGATCCTACTCAGAACTCCACAGACAAGGTTGAATCTTTCGGATAAAAAAATGCTGCTTCTAGGATCTAGCCTATACCACGGAGACCTTAATCTCCCCAGAGATCGGCTGAACTGATGTCTCGAGAAATCCCCAATAAAATTGCGGATTAACCGTCTGAGAGATGTATAAACATAGCTGTTGGCTCGTGCTTTTCTTCCAGGTACTCACACGAACCCAAGTAGACGCGGGTGTTTGTCAGGCACATTCATCTTAGCGTGATGAACAGAGCTAATTTGTCAGATCATCCTATTCATCACTATGAAGATCGGATATACATCTTAGAGATAGATCAAACACGGATCGAAGAAGAAGAAATGGTACTTTTATTAATTCATAGGACTTAGCAAGGCTCCTCCCCTCAACCTAGGAGGTTTAGAAACTCATACTGAGGTAAAAACAATGGTGAAAATGACAATAATGAGAAAAGTGATGATAAGTTGTCTGAATTACACAAGGGTTAACCACCAAAAATGCCCTCGAATTATTCAAACGCTGATAGAATTGCACCCGAATTTTACTATCGACAAAAATACCTTTAAATAATTTAAAAACATAAAAATAATACCCAACAGTAAATATATATTTTCAAAAAATGTCTTAGAGATTGAATTTTGGTGTAATTTTTTACAAGAATAATTAAAAAATGAGATATTATTATTCTTAAAATTTGATAATTTTTTTCTAAGTATATATTTTTTGTGATTTTTTAAAAGTATTATTAGTTGTTAACAAAAAAATTACAAAAAAATATATACTCAACAAAAAATTACCAAATTTTAAGGAAACTAATATCTCATTTTTTTTAATCATATTTGCAAAAAAATGTATTAAAATTCAATCTCTAATATAATTTTTGAGAAATACATATTTAATGTTAGATAATCTTGCAAAAAAAACTAACATTAAATATGTATTTCTCAAAAAATATATTAGAGATTGAATTTTGATGTAATTTTTTGCAAGCACAATTAGCAAAATAAGATATTATTATTCTTAAAATTTGGTAATTTTTTGTTAAGTATATATTATTTTGTGATTTTTTAAAAGTATTATTGGTTATTAACAAAAACAATTATAAAAAAATTATATACTTAACAAAAAATTACCAATTTTTATGTATAATAATATATTATTTCTATAATCATGCTTGCAAAAAATTGCATCAAAATTCAATCTCTAAGGTATTTTTTGAAAATATATATTTACTGTTGGGTATTGTTGTTATGTTTTTAAATTATTTGAAGGCATTTTTGTCGATAGTAAAATTCGAGTGTATTTTTGTCGGCGTTTGAATAATTCGGGGGCATTTTTTGTGGTTAACCCATTACACAAACATAAACCCTTAAATACTAAACAGATGACTAGATAGGGTAAAACAGTTTATTTAGTGCTAAAATCCACTTCTGGGGCCCACTTGATGAGTGTTTGGGCTGAGCTTTGATGAGATCCATGTGCTATGAGGTCTCTGGGACGTGGAAAACTAGCTAGGGGATCCTCTCTGGGCCTTTGGACGTTGGGCTCTACTCTTTGGACGCTGGACGCTTGGAAGGGGACAGGAAGCTGGCGTTGGATGCCAGTTTTGGACCTTCTAATCCGAAGCAAAGTATAGACTATTATATATTGCTGGAAATCTCTGAAAGTCAGATTTCCATAGCCGTTGAGAGCTCTCCATTTGAACTTCTGTAACTCCAAAAAAGCTCTTCCGAATGCAGACAGGTCAGATCTAGACAACATCTGCAATGCTTTCTCTGTCTCTGAATCAGACTTCTACTCCAGCTCCTTAATTTCAGCCAGAAAATACCTGAAATTGCCCAAAAACACAAAAACTCATAGTAGAATCCAAAAATGTGAATTTAATACTAAAATCTATAAAAACTTAATAAAAACTAAACAAAAACTACTAAAAATTGTATGAAAGTGATGTCAAAAAGCATATAAAATATCTGCTCATCACAACACCAAACATAAACTGTTGCTTATCCCCAAGCAAATTAAAACACAGTAGAATAAAAAAAGAAAATTAAGATACAATAAATTTCTAAGTTTCAAATGAAGCTTAGTTAAAATCAGATGAGCGGGACTCAGTAGTTTTTTGCTTCTGAATAGTTTTGGCATCTCACTATTCATTGAAACTCAGAGATGTTGGCATCCTTAGGAACTTAGAATCCAGATGATATTATTGACTTTCCTAGTATTTTGATTCTTGAACACAGCTTTTTGAGTCTTGGCCATGACCCTAAGCACTCTATTTTCCAGTATTACCATCGGATACAATAATGCCACAAACACTTTAACTGGGTGAACTTTTTCAGATTGTGACTCAGCTTTGCTAGAGTCCCCCGATAGAGGTGTCCAGAGTTCGTAAGCACACTCTTTTTGCTTTGGACCACGACTTTAACCGCTCAGTCTCAAGCTTTTCACTTGACACCTTCACGCCACAAGCACATGGTTAGGGACGGCTTGGTTTAGCCACTTAGGCCAGAATTTTATTCCTTTGGTCCCTCCTAACGACTGATGCTCAAAGCCTTGGGTCCTTTTACCCTTGCCATTTGGTTTAAAGGGTTATTGGCTTTTTCAATCTGCCTTCCTTTTCCTGAATTTTTGGACAGTAATGGATTTTTCTGCTTTTTAATTTTTTTTTCGCTATTTTTCTTTCTTTTTCACATGCATCTATTTTTTCTTTTGCAACATGCTTTTTCTTTTGCTTTTTGCTATTTTTTCTTACTTCAAGAATCAATTTTTAGATTTTTTCGATTATCAATAATATTTTTCCTTTTTTCTTATTCTTTCAAGAGCCAATATTCATAAATTTCAACTTCAAATATGCACTATTTATTTTATACATTTAGAAAACAAAAGCAAATGACACCATATCAAACTAATTAAACTAATCTTATTTTAAACTTGAAATTCATGCATCTCTCAGTTCTTTTCAAATAAAAATTTTTCATTTAAGCAAGGTGAGAGATATATGGAATATTTTACAGCTTTTTAAGACATTAATGCAAATAATCTTGCAACTAGAACAAGAGAACAAATAAACAGACAGACAGAAAACATAAAGATAACAGAAAAGGAGTAAAAAAGAACGAATCCACCTGAATGATGGTGGCCAGTGCTCCTCCTTGAGGATCCCATGTAGTGCTTGATCTCTTCTATGTCACTCCTTTGTCTTTGTTGAGGCGGCTGCACAGGCTCATGTGCATGCTCTCTAGTTTGCTCCATCCTCTTCTTCTATACTTAAGAGTGGTAGAAGTCACAAAGCAAAGCTTTGGCAACACCAAACTTAAGATTTTTGCTCGTCCTCGAGCAAATATGATCACTGGGGAAGAAGAAGGTGGGGTAGGTGGAGCTTCCATGGGACCTCTTGGTCCTGAGAGGCTAGGGAATTCCAGTTTCTCTGCTTCTCTACACTGGCATTTGAACTCCCAGGGGTTGCTCCCTGGCTGGCGTTCAACGCCAACAATGCTTCTCTCTTGGGGCGTTGAACGCACAGGAGGGCTTCCTCACTGGTGTTCAACTTTAACACTCTTTCTGGAGTGTTCTATTTTAACTGCTGCGAATTCTGTCTTTGGACTGATGCACATAATCATGACTCTAAGACTGAAAGAAAAATAAAATGAAAATAAAATAAATAAGGTTGAGTAAAGTTTGGTTGCCTCTCAATAAGCACTTCTTTAATGTCTTTACCTGTACTTCACTGTACTTAACTTAGTAACGGTGTTGAGCCTCCTGGCTCTATATCACCTTCAAGGTAATGTTTGACCTTCTATCCATTGATAGTGAACCTTTTTTATTTACCTTGAAGCTCTATATGCCCGTATGGTGACACTTTAGTAATCACAAACGGTCCTGTCCAACGAGATTTGAGTTTCCCAGGGAACAGTTTGAGTCTTGAGTTGAAGAGCAAGACCTTCTATCCTGGTTCAAAGACTCTAGAAGCTAACTTCCTGTCATGCCACCACTTTGCCTTTTCCTTATAGATTTTTGTATTTTCAAATGCATCTAACCAGAATTCATCCAACTCATTCAGTTGGAGCAGCCGTTTCTCCCTTGCTGCTTTGGCATCAAGGTTGAGGAATCTAGTAGCCCAATAGGCTTTGTGTTCTACTTCCACTGGCAAATGATAGGACTTCCCATATACTAACTGATATGGTGAAGTCCCAATGGGGGTTTTGAAAGCTGTTTTATATGCCCACAGAGCATCATCAAGCTTTCTAGCCCAATCCCTTCTAGAGGCACTTACTGTCCTCTCTAGGATTCATTTTAGTTCTCTATTTGAGACTTCAGCTTGCCCATTAGTTTGGGGATGATACGGTGTTGCTACTTTATGGCGAACACCATATTGGCTTAAGACAGAATCTAGCTGTCTGTTGCAGAAATGAGTTTCTCCATCACTGATTAGTGTCCTGGGGACACCAAACCTGCTGAAAATGTTCTTTTGGAGGAACTTCATCACTACTTTAGTGTCATTAGTGGGTGTTGCTATTGCTTCAACCCATTTAGACACATAATCTATTGCCATAAGGATGTAGATGTTTGAGTATGAGGCCGGGAATGGTCCCATAAAATCTATACCCCATATGTCAAACAACTCAATCTCTAAGATTCCTTGCTGAGGCATTCTGTGACCATGAGGAAGATTGCCAGCCCTCTGGCAATTATCATAGTTATGGACGAACTCTCTAGAATTCTTAAAAGAGTAGGCCAGTAAAAGCCACTTTGAAGTACTTTAGTGGCTGTCCACTCACCTCAAAAGTGTCCTCTAAAGTCAGAGCTATGGCAATGCCATAGAATTCTCTATGCCTCTTCCTCAGACACAGCGTCAGATTATTCCATCCGAGCATCTCTTAAAGAGATATGGCTCATCCCATAGATAATATTTGGCATCATACATGAGTTTCCTGGCTTGCTGCCTGGAAAACTCTTTGGGAATAAACCGTATAGCCTTGTAGTTTGTAATGTCTGCAAACCAAGGTACTGTCCGGATGGCATAGAGTTGCTCATCTGGAAAAGATTCGGATATGTCAGTAGAGGGAGAAGAAGTCCCTGCTACTAGCTCAATCCAGGACAAGTGATCAGCTACCTGATTTTCTGTCCCTTTTCTGTCTCTAATTTCTATATCAAACTCTTATAGGAGTAATACCCATCTTATAAGTCTAGGTTTAGAATCCTGCTTAGTGAGTAGATATTTTAGAGCATCATGGTCTGAATAAATAATGACCTTAGATCCTACTAGATAGGATCTGAACTTGTCAATGGCATAAACCACTGCAAGCAGCTCCTTTTTTGTAGTAGTGTAATTTTTCTGCGCATCATTTAATACGCGACTAGCATAATAAATGACATGCAGAAGCTTGTCATGTCTCTGACCTAGGACTGCACCAATTGCATAATCACTTGCATCACACATTAGCTCAAATGGCAGGTCCCAGTTAGGTGCAGAGATAACAGGAGCGCTGACAAGCTTGGCCTTCAGAGTTTCAAAGGCGTGCATACATTCTTGGTTAAAGACAAATGGAACATCAGTGGCCAAGAGATTACACAGGGGTTTGGCAATTTTAGAAAAATCTTTTATGAATCGCCAGTAGAAGCCTGCATGTCCTAGGAAGCTTCTGATAGCCTTAACACTAGTAAGTGGAGGCAAGCATTCGATCACTTCCACCTTAAGCTTGATCCAATTCTATCCCTTTGTTTGAGATCCGATGCCCAAGAACAATGCCTTATGTTACCATGAAATGGCATTTCTCCCAATTTAGAACTAGGTTTGTTTCTTGGCATCTTTTTAGGACCAGGGTTAGATGATCAAGACAGGAGTCAAAGGAATCTCCATAGACAGAAAAGTCATCCATGAATACTTCAAGGAATTTCTCTACCATATTAGAGAATATGGATAACATGCATCTCTGAAAGGTGGCAGGCGCATTGCACAGGCCAAATGACATTCTTCTATAGGCAAACACGCTAGATGGACATGTGAATGCTGTCTTCTCTTGATCATGTAGATCTACTGCTATTTGATTGTACCCGGAATATCCATCCAGGAAACAATAAAAAGCATGACCTGCTAGTCTTTCTAGAATTTTGTCAATGAAGGGTAAAGGAAAGTGATCTTTCCTGGTGGCGTCATTGAGTTTTCTATAATCAATGCATATATGACCCCTTGTGACTGTCCTTTTTGGGATCAGTTCATTCTTTTCATTGTGAACCACTGTCATTCTTCCCTTCTTAGGAACAACCTGGACAGGACTCACCCATGGACTGTCAGAAATGGGATAAATAATCCCAGCCTCATATAGTTTAGTGACCTCCTTCTGCACTACTTCCTTCATGGCTGGATTCAATCGTCTCTGTGGTTGTACCACTGGTTTGGTATTATCCTCTAGCAGGATTTTATGCATGCATCGGGCAAGACTAATGCCTTTAAGGTCACTGATAGACCATCCAAGGGTGGTCCTATGTGTTTTAAGAATTCTTCCCCTTTCCTTACTAATTTTACAACCAAAATGTGCCACATGTCACTCTCTTATTGCAATTGGAATCAAACATTTCCCTCCAAAATTAAGGAATTCTCTCCTATTCCTTACTAATTTTACAATTAAAATGTTCCACATGTCACTCTCTTATTGCAATTGGAATCAAATCTTTACCTCCATAAGGAATTCTCCTCCCTCTTCCTTACTAATTTTACAACCAAAATGTACCACATGTCACTCTCTCATTGTAATTGAAATTAAATCTTTTTCTCCAAAATTAAAGAGTTCTCCTCTCCTCTATCTTCTTTTCTTTATCTCTTTCATTCATTCAACCACTCTATCTCTTATATATATATCATTATCAATATCAATGACTAATTACTTATTTGACAATCAAAATGTGCAACATGACATTCTTTAATTGTTTTAAAATTAAAATTGAAATATACCTATATTATGTATCATATATTACTATCTAATTTAATAACCAAATATATCACATGACACTCTCTTATTAAAATTGAGAAAAATATTTTTTTCCAAAATTAATAAATTTCCTTCCTAAATTATTTCATCTACCTTTCTCCGTTTTTCTATTTCTCTCTATCATTTTCACTCTATATATATTTTATATTTTATATTAGTAATTTGACAAATCAAAATAAATTTTTTCTTCTAAAATTAACAAACTCTCACTCTCATTCTCATTCTTCATCTTTATCTTTCTCTCTCTTTTCTTTCATTCTCTATTTTTTCTACCTTTCTGTTTTACAGAAAACAAAAGTAACAAAATGATATAATTTAAATAAAAAATATTATTATTATATACATATTTTTTAAATTTTCATTGCTTATCTTTTTAATCTATATTTTCATTTCTCTTCTTTCAAATATTTATTATATATAATTTGGAAAGAATACTAATGTTATAATTAAAAGTTAGAATCAAAATATAATTGTTTAAAAAAATTAATTTTGAGTTAATTTTATAACTAGCAGTATGATTTTTTTATGCTAATATCTAATTATATTTTTATATACATAGAGAAAAAATATTATTTTTAAATAGTAAGTATAAAAATTAATTATTTTTATTTGTACAACAGACTTAACACCTAATTAAATATAAAAGTATACATGTTAAATTATTTTAAAGTTTAAATAACAAATATTAAAATTAATTATTAATAAAAATTATACTTTTTATGTAAAAATAATAACTAAAAATCATATTATTTGATTTTTTATCTACAGAGATATTGGTCTTCTTAGCCGGAGATTGTTATTAGTTTACAACTTTTTTTTGCAAAAGTAGTTTGATTTTATAAATCTTTTATGTCATGCATAATTTATACTGTCAGAATAAAATGGATCGTAATTTTAAAAAATTTATATTTCCATAATGTTATTATGAGTAAAAATACTAGTTTGATCCAAAATTTTAATATTTAAATACAATGGACAATTTTAAAACTTAATTTCAAACCTTAAGAACGATTTTGTATGCAAAAAAATGTTGAAAACGAAAAACTTTTTTAACATAGACCAAAATCATACTTAACCTTATTTTTAACGTATAAAATAATAAATAAAAATATTAAACATTAATCATTTTTATTAATATTAACTAAGATAATACTTTATATTTATACTATTAAAATTTAAAATTTAGTCTATAATATTTAAAATTAATAAATATCGAACAAAAATAATAAATTTTATTCCTCGTATAACCTTGTTCTGAACAAAATGGTTGTCCAGTTGTACAAAGGAAAGAGTTAGAACACCCCAGGAGACAAAATCACAACCGTATGAGAAGTATTTTCTGTGAGTTTCCAAAGGCGGACCCACCCATCCACCCCACACTCCTTCCGTAGTAGATTCAAGAAACAAATTCTCTCAATTTTGGGCACCTCCCTCACATCAAAAGTCAAAACCATCAGCTATACACGCATCCCTTGCGCCACCGCCACAACCCACTCCTCCGTCAATATGGAATCGGAGAAAACAAACTTTCAAAGCGTGACGATAGGATCATGTGCAAGACCCTCATGGTCCATCCTCTTTCTCCTCTTTACCCTCATCACCATCTTCTCCATTCAGCTCTCCACCACCACTCCCTACCTCTTTCCTCCCAACTGGGCCCTCATTCGCCCGCAACGACCCGTCCCTTCCTCCTCCGCATCGGATCCGATCACATGCTCCGGTTTCTTCAGGGCGCTTCCAAAGAGGAAGCTCGTCATGTCCATCAAGGACTTCGGCGGCGTCGGCGACGGCAAAACATCCAATACCGAAGCCTTCAGGAGAGCCATTCGCTACATGCAGCGCTTTCAACACCGTGGTGGGTCCCAGCTTAATATCCCTAACGGAACTTGGCTCACCGCTCCCTTCAATCTCACCTCTGATTTCACCCTTTTCTTGAACCAAGGTGCTCTTCTTTTGGCCTCTCAGGTCAGGTGTCCCCACTTTTTCGATCTTCACGTTCTTTTCTTTGTTTTTTATCAACTTTGATTTCGTCTCTGTTTTTTATTTTTACTGTTAATCTTGCTATATATGCCCATTTCTGAATTAAAGTTGCAGTTATGTTTATCGTAATAGTATTTTACGTGAAATGGCTCTTGCTACGGGAGATCCTGAAGAGTAAATTTATTTAATTTCAGTGTATAAAGTATTAAATAGCTACGTCTTCTATTTTTATTTTTGTTTATTACTACTGTATTTAACTACACTAGATGAACCTAACCCAAATATTTGGTGTTTTTCTACTGTCTATGTGCGAATTCATCAAAACCAGCTCAGGGATCTGCATGTGATTTCGGTTTCTGTCCCTTTTCATTTAATGTGGGCCTAAAAAGTTACTCATAAAAAAACGAATGTTCTTGATCTTTGAGTTACTCTTTTTTTTTAAAAAAAAATTTATAAGAAAATCATATGATTTTCGGTTTTTCTTGGAGCTTTCTGCGGGATTTAGCTTTTTGAATAGTTTGTTCTTTCACTACATATGGTTAGGATCAACAATCACATGGAACCGTCCAAATAATAATGCTTCTGTACCTTGATTCTTGGTGGGTCTTTTTTGTTCATTTATTCTGTCCTTAGGCTTTTAGCTTTGTGTTAATTAATTAATTAATTAATTAATTAATTAATTGTGCCAATTGCTGAAAGTACTGCTAGTTGTTCAATGTTAAAATTTTCAATTGCCAGGACGTAAAAGAATGGCCTATAATTGAGCCGTTGCCATCTTATGGAAGAGGAAGAGAGAGGTTAGGAGGAAGACATATTAGCCTTATACATGGAAATGGCATCAAGAATGTTATCATCACAGGTAAAACTTGTGAACCTATTTTCCTTTTTTACTTTCAATTACTTTTCTTAACAACAAATTAAGTATGAAAAAGTACTTTTTTTTCTTTCTTTTTATGGGGGGTTATTTAAATAGTTTTAAATAAAGGGTCCCGTGATTGGTGCTAGTGGCCAAGAGCACGGGCACCGTAATGTGTGGGACAGGACCTATGTATTGCAGAAAAAGCAGGTTTGATTTTGAAGACCAAATGTCGAAAGGGGGTATATTCATGTCCTTTTTTAAAAAAGTCAGAAAATGCTTGAATTCCCGAAACAATAAATTGAAGGTTAAACTGGTGAATCATTTATTTTGGTAACCCCACAATTTTTTTTTTGTTTTTATAGACATGTAAATATTTACGTTTTGTTTTATGTAGGAGATAATGGGACAGTTGATGGTCAAGGGAAGATGTGGTGGGAACTTTGGTGGAACAGAACATTGGAGCACACAAGAGGCCACCTCCTTGAACTAATTAACTCCGAAAATGTTCTCATATCAAACCTCACCTTTCGAAATTCTCCTTTTTGGACCATTCATCCTGTTTACTGCAGGTACCATCCTTTTTGGCTATTTGTCTCTTCTGCTATAGTGTGTTCTAAGTTCTAATGTATTTTTAGTTGAATTCACCAATGTTTCAATTCAACTGATTGGGGATCTTCTGCATTGTGCACAATTGGAGTTGTAGCAAGTTCAATTTGAGTGCATCAATTTAAAACTAAAATTAATTGTGGCCTCCTTGTATTTGGCTTTTGGACAACAAACACTTAGGAAAGTGATTTAACTGACAAGATTGCTTTGTTTCAGAAATGTTGTGATCAAAGGGATGACAATCTTGGCTCCTCTTAATGCCCCAAATACCGATGGCATAGACCCAGGTTTGTCCATTTTTTCCCAATCCATTTCCTTTGTAATGCACGAAATCGAGGACAAAATGTTCAGTATAAATCAAGCAATAGTCTAGTGAGTTTTCCTTCCTGATGATACAGACTCAAGCACCAACGTATGCATAGAAGATAACTACATAGAAAGTGGAGATGATCTAGTAGCCATCAAGAGTGGTTGGGATCAATATGGAATCACCATGGCGCATCCTAGCACAAATATCATAGTGAGGAGAGTCTCAGGCACAACCCCAACTTGTTCCGGAGTTGGAATAGGCAGTGAGATGTCCGGAGGAATTTCGAATATCACAATTGAGGATCTACATGTGTGGGATTCTGCAGCTGGTGTTCGGGTGAAATCCGATAAGGGTAGAGGTGGCTATATATCCAATGTTAGCATAAGCAACATAAAAATGGAAAGAGTGAAGATACCAATTAGGTTCAGTAGAGGTTCAAATGATCACCCGGATGATGGGTGGGATCCAAATGCTGTTCCAAGATTTAAGGACATCTCTATAAGCAACATTGTCAGTGTGAATTCGACCAAAGCACCGGTTTTAGAAGGTATAGAGGGGTCATCATTTGAAGGCTTATGCTTCAAGAATATCACACTGCATGGAATTGCCGCATCCACAAAATGGCATTGTGAATATGTATCTGGTTTTGCCACTAAGGTGTTTCCTGTTCCATGCCCCGATTTAAAGAACACTAGCAGTGATTCATCATGGTGTTCACCTTCTTGACAATGGGTAAAAACCCAACGGTTTTATACAAATTACTTGAAGAAGTACGAGACTACGAATGAGCCTTGCTAATGCAGAAATCAGAATCTTGGTGGATAAGTAAAAATGAGCTAAATTGAATTGGGATTTTGAATGAAGCCTAATTTAATCTGACATCTTCCTTCCATGGGTGGCATGGGCACAAGATCTGATCGGTGTTTTTTGAGATTGGAACGTGCAGGGTACCAATTTTTATTGGTATGTGACCCCTTTTTAGCCATGGTTGGTGGCTGTTGAACGTGGAGTTAGGCTTTGGGGTGTGACCGATGAAATGAGTTTTCTGCTAGTGCTGCTTTTTTTTTTTTTTTATAATTGTTTATTACTCTTGTACAGGCTGTTTTTTCATTGGAAAGAGTTCCCACGGTTGACTACACTGAATGTGTGAAATTTTTGGATCATAGAAAATCATTTTTTAAATAGAAAAAGGTATACTCATGAGAAATTTTAATAATGGAGATGGAACATGGCTTTATGTTTCATGTGTTGGGATTAGATCAGATGACATGTACTAGCACTACTTTGTAAGGGAGAAACAATACTGCTACCTTTCTGTTCATACCCTGGCCCAATGTTAAGGGCCCAGGTCCAATCGAAAGGCCTGATCCATTAGATTAAGCCTAGCAAAGCACCCACCTCTACTCAAGAGGTCGGTGTCCACCCCGACTTGGTACGAAGAAGTCGGTTGTGAGATTAGCTGGCAGGTAAACACCCATTCAAATGAGTAACCGCCCCTAAAATCTCTCTAACCACTTCCTAAAGCCATATCTTAACCTCCCTAAGATAGTGGGACGGTTATTATCCTAAAGATACGGCACTACTCCAACGGTGGTTATTGGCTCACCACTATAAGTACACTGACACACCTCAGGTATTCCTAAGTCCAATACTCTCTAAGACCTGCTCACACCCTTGCTAACTTAGGCATCGGAGTGTCTTTGCAGGTACCACCCCCCATTCACACGCGAGCACAAGTCGGACGGAGCCTCCCGAGTTGCGGACCCACACGGAGTCCTCCTCCATCATACACTTGGGCCGCCGTACGCCATCCATTGGACTAATCTCCGGTTACCCACCGTAACATTGGCGCCGTTGCCGGGGACCGAGAGATCATCCCTTGATGGCAGAAAGATCCCATGAAGAAGGCCATGTTGAAACAGATTCTGAGCAAGAGAATCTAGGCCTGGGCAACGACAATGAAGACACAGCCCAACATCAAGATAACGACCAACACAGAGAGGGTACCTCTGGAATGAAGAATCCAAAGGTAAACTTCTCAGATGGACGTGAATCAGAAAAGGGTGGACCATCCCACGTAACAGAATTGATGGGACTAGTCCATAGCCGCCTGGAGCAATTGGAACAAGAGCGGGAGAGGCAAAAGGAAACCGAAAGGTACCTTAAGGAAGAGATGGAACGGCGAAGAGAGTTGGAAAGAAAACTCTTGCAGCTAGAATCCTCTCTCAAGAACTCCCGCGACGAAGGAGAAGATCAACCCCCAGGCGGAGAAGATCCTTTCAGCGAGGACATAATGAGGGCAAAAGTTCCAACGAACTTCAAAAGCCCTGATATGGACCTCTATGATGGAACTACGGATCCAAAGCATCATCTTAGCAACTTCAAAAGTCGGATGTATCTAGCTGACGCCTCCGACGCTACGAGATGCAAGGCTTTCCCGACCACTTTGTCGAAAGCAGCGATGAAGTGGTTCGATAGCCTTCCCCCAAGATCCATCACCAGTTTTGAAGACCTCTCAAGAAAATTCTTGATGAGGTTCTCAATCCAAAAAGATAAGGTAAAACATGCACCGAGCCTCCTGGGGATAAAACAGGAGGTCGGAGAATCTCTACGAGCCTATATGGAAAGGTTCAATAAAGCATGTTTAGAAATCCAAGACCTGCCCACGGAGGCAGTAATAATGGGGTTAGTCAATGGACTTAGAGAAGGTCCCTTCTCACAGTCCATATCTAAAAGACACCCCGTCTCTCTAAGTGATGTACAAGAAAGGGCCGAGAAGTACATCAACATGGAAGAGAATGCCAAATTAAGAGACCTAGGTTCACGACCTGGACCCACTTCCTCCCCTAGGGAGAGGGAAAGGGAAGTCAGGAAGAAGGAAGAACCCGGTCTCGAAAGGCCCAGAAAGTATCACTCTTATACTCCTCTAAAGACTTCTATAGTGGATGTATACAGAGAGATATGCAACACTGAAAGGCTGCCACCCCCAAGACCTATTAAAAACAAAAAAGGGGAAGTCGCAGCGAGTATTGTGAGTACCATAAAATATATGGTCACTCCACCAACGACTGTTACGACCTCAAAAATGTGATAGAAAAGCTGGCTAGAGAAGGCCGGCTTGATAGATATCTCATGGAGAGGTCGGACATCCATGGAAAGAGAAAGCGGGATGACATGGACAGGAGAGATCCGCCACCACAAACCCCAGAGAGACATATCCACATGATCTCAGGAGGATTTGCGGGAGGTGGGATCACCAAATCTTCTCGCAAAAGACATCTCAAAAGAGTCTATCAGGTCGGGGATGAGACACCCGACCTCCCCACTATCTCATTCACGAAAGAAGATGGGCAAGGGATAATCCCCGGGCATGATGACCCCGTGGTGATAACTATGATCCTAGCCAACGCCCATCTCCACAGAACCCTAGTAGACCAAGGAAGCTCGGCGGACATCCTTTTCAAGCCCGCCTTCGACAAACTAGGGTTAGATGAAAAAGAACTGAGAGCTTACCCCGACACTCTATATGGGTTAGGGGATACGCCAATAAAGCCACTGGGATTTTTACCCCTTCACACCACCTTTGGAAAAGGGGAAAAATCAAGGACTCTGAGTATAGACTTTATAGTCATCGATGAAGGGTCAGCCTACAATGCCTTAATTGGCAGAACTACCCTTAATCGACTTGGAGCAGTAGTGTCAACTCCTCACCTCTGCATGAAATTCCCGACTCCAGGAGGAATAGCAACGGTGAGGGGAGACCAAAAATTGGCAAGGAAGTGCTACAACGAAAGCCTGAATCTGAGAGGAAAGGGCAAAGAAGTCCACACCATAGAGTTAGGTGGGACAAGGACAAGAGAAGAGCTACGACCCCAGCCGGGAGGAAAAACCGAGGAGATACAAGTCGGTAAAGAGGAAGGAAAAACGACTTACATAGGAGCCAACCTAGGGGAAACCCTGAAACAAAGGTTGGGTGAACTCCTAAAAGCTAATTCCGACCTCTTCGCCTGGAAGGCTTCCGACATGCCCGGGATTGATCCCGAGCTCATGTCTCATAGGCTCTCGGTTTACCCAGGGTCCCGACCTGTACAGCAAAGGAGACGCAAACTCGGCCCAGAGAGGGCCTCCATAGTAGAAGAGCAAGTACAGGCGCTCCTGGAAGCCGGCTTCATCAGAGAGGTCAAATACCCAACATGGCTAGCCAATGTAGTGCTAGTCAAAAAACAAAACGGTAAATGGAGGATGTGCGTCGACTATACCGACCTGAATAAGGCCTGTCCTAAGGACCCTTATCCCTTACCAAGTATTGATACCCTAGTAGACTCCAGCTCAGGGTACCAATACCTATCATTCATGGACGCCTACTCGGGATATAACCAAATCCCGATGCATGAACCCGACCAAGAGAAAACATCGCTCATCACACCAAAAGCCAACTATTGCTACGTGGTCATGCCATTCGGACTGAAGAATGCAGGAGCCACGTACCAAAGGCTGATGAACAAAGTGTTTTCTCCCCATTTAGGGAGCTTAATGGAAGTATACGTCGACGACATGTTAGTGAAAACCAAGCAAGAAGTCGACCTCTTAACCGACCTCTCACAAGTCTTCAACACTATAAGGTCGCATGGGATGAGACTAAATCCCGCAAAATGCGCCTTCGCAGTAGAAGCAGGGAAATTTCTAGGCTTCATGCTAACACAAAGAGGGATTGAGGCCAATCCCGACAAATGCAGAGCCATCCTAGAAATGAAGAGCCCGACTTGTTTAAGAGAGGTTCAACAGCTCAATGGCCGACTTGCAGCCCTCTCCAGATTTTTGGCAGGATCGGCACTAAAATCCCTTCCATTATTCTCCTTGTTAAGGAAGGGATGCCAGTTTGAATGGACTCCGGAATGTGAGGAGGCGTTCCAAGAGTTCAAAAAATTCTTAAGCCAACCTCCCATCTTAACCCGACCAATACCGGGAAAAGACCTCGTCCTATACCTATCCGTGGCAAACAGGGCTGTCTCCTCAGCCCTGGTCCGAGAAGACGAGGTCGGTCAACACCCGGTCTATTTTACCAGTAAGGTTCTACAAGGCCCTGAGCTAAGGTACCACAAACTAGAGAAGTTTGCCTACTCCTTAGTGATAGCCTCACGAAGACTACGACCTTACTTTCAGGCTCATACAATAAGAGTCCGTACGAACCAACCCATGAAGCAAATCCTCCAAAAGACGGATGTTGCAGGGAGAATGGTTCAATGGGCAATAGAACTCTCCGAGTTCGATTTGAAATATGAAACTCGGACAGCAATTAAAGCCCAATGCCTCGCCGACTTCATTGCGGAATACGCCGGTGAACAAGAGGAAAAACCGACTACATGGGAACTCTATGTAGACGGATCCTCCAACAAGACAGGGAGCGGCGCAGGCATAATATTGGTAGATGGAAAAAGGACCCAGATAGAGGTCTCCTTAAAATTTGAATTTCCAGCTTCAAACAATCAGGCAGAATATGAAGCCTTGATTGCAGGATTAAAGCTAGCAGAAGAAGTTGGCGCCACAAAGGTGACAATCTATAGCGACTCACAAGTGGTGACTTCCCAAATAAGTGGGGAATATCAGGCAAAGGACCCCAATATGAAAAAATACTTGGAAAAAACCTTGGAACACCTTGGGCACTTTGCGGAAACTGAGATCAAACACATAACTCGGGATCTAAATAGCAGAGCCGACGCCCTATCCAAGTTAGCAAGTACCAAACCTGGAGGGAACAACAGAAGCCTGATTCAAGAAACTCTCCAAGAACCCTCGGTAACAAAAACGGAAGATGAACAAGAGGTACTTGAGGTAGTCGGCCTAAACCTCGGATGGATGAATCCCTTAGTCGAATACCTGAAATTCGACATCCTCCCTAAAGAAAGAGGCTAAAAAGATCCGAAGGGAAGCACAACATTATACATTGGTGAAAAATGTCCTTTACAGAAGAGGGATATCAACACCATTACTGAAGTGCGTACCGACCTCAAGAACCACCGAGGTGTTAGAGGAAGTACATAGTGGAATCGGCGGAAATCATCTCGGAGCAAGATCGTTGGCCAGGAAAGTAATCCGAGCAGGATTCTATTGGCCGACCTTGCAGAAAGATGCTACAGACTTTGTGAAAAAATGCCAGCCATGCCAGATGCATGCAAATTTCCACGTAGCTCCACCAGAAGAGCTCATTAGTATAACTTCCCCCTGGCCCTTTGCAAAATGGGGGATGGACCTGTTAGGTCCTTTTCCCCAAGCACCAGGGCAAGTTAAATACTTAATCGTGGGAATAGATTACTTCACAAAGTGGATAGAAGCAGAACCATTAGCCACTATCACTGCTCAAAGAAGTCGCAGGTTCCTCTACAAAAACATCATCACAAGGTATGGGATACCTTATTCCATCACCACAGATAATGGAACCCAATTCAGCGACGCCACCTTCAGAAACCTGGTAGCCAGCATGAAAATCAAGCATCAATTCACCTCGGTAGAACACCCACAAGCCAATGGGCAAGCCGAGGCAGCTAACAAGGTCATACTGGCAGGTTTGAAGAAAAGATTACAGGAAGCAAAGGGAGCTTGGGCCGAAGAGCTCCCTCAAGTACTGTGGGCCTATAGGACAACTCCCCAATCCGCCACAGGAGAAACACCTTTTCGACTAGTGTACGGCGTAGAAGCCATGATTCCTATAGAAATCAGTGAGCAAAGCCCAAGGGTAATTCTCCATGATGAGGTCGGAAATGTACAGGGGCACAAAGAGGAGCTCGACTTGCTCCCCGAAGTCCGAGAGAACGCCCAGATAAGAGAAGCAGCATTAAAGCAAAGAATGGCTACCAGATACAACAAAAAAGTCATTCGAAGAACATTTGCTGTAGACGACTTGGTCCTAATCAGAAACGACATTGTAGTCAACAAGTCGGGGGAAGGAAAGCTCGCCGCCAATTGGAAAGGGCCATACAAAATCAAAGAAGTGTTAGGGAAAGGTTATTATAAAATAACCGACCTGGATGGCACTGAGTTACCAAGGTCGTGGCATGCTTGTAATATGAAAAGGTACTACAGCTAGAAGCGAACTCTACTCCCTGATGTACTCTTTTCCCAGCTTCATGATTTTTTCCCAAAAAAAGGGTTTTTTCTGGAGAGGGGTTTTTAACGAGGCATCATAGTAGAGGCTAAGGGAAATATACTGTCAAGACCCTTAGTAGCAAAAAGGTACCTTCACGATTAATAAAGATCTTTTTTCATTCATAATATCTCTCAATATCCTCCTTTATTTTTCTAAGTCTTTCTACGAAACGCGCCGACTTAAGCTTGACAAAGCGTGAAAATCCCATGAATCGACCTAGATGGTCGTCAGGATAAAACGACGAGGTACAAGTCGGTGTAAAGAGGTTATACAAGTCGATCGTAAAAACTCGGGAACCAACCCGACTCATAAGTCGGAAAGAGATCCCGAGTAGGAAAACTTGGAAAACTTTGATCCACAGATCGGAGTATAACACCGAGTAGAAGAAAAACGCATCGCAAAAATAACCTAAGTCATAAAAACTCACTAAAGCAAAGTCGAGTATAAAGGATAACAAAAGAGATATGACAACCTGAAAAGTTTAAAGCTTGCATACAAGCCTTTCCACGAAAAAGGCTCGAGAAAATAATGCAGGCTAGCAGAAGGTTTTTCGAAAAAGATCAAACATATTTCAAAATAGAAAAGCATGTGCACGCGCAAAGTAACTTAAACCCTTATCCAAAAAAGGGCACCTACTTCGATTAGAAAACCCTTATCCAAAAAAGGCATTTATTTTGTTTAAAACCCTTATCCAAAAAAGGGCAACAAACAGAATATTTTGTTTACGGCCTTGAAAGGCCAGAAGCAAATTGTTCACAACCACCAGCAAATAAATAGAAGTTTAAAAAAGGGGGGACCCACAGGCCGGGCCCCCATATAGCCACAAAAATAAAAAGTCATTTCTTGGACGGAGTAGAGGAATCACCAGGAAGAACACCACCAGGACCGGGAGGAGGAGCTAAAGAGGAAGTCGGAGTGAGGATTGAAGAACTCGGAGCATCTTGGGGACGAGGAGGAGACTCAATAATCCTCTGTCCCCGAGTCTTCAGGTCTGATTCGGAAATGACCTCGGGGACGGGAGGATCAACGATGGCGCCGTCAATAACCACCTTGTCGGGATGGAGCGGAGAAAGGTCCAAGTCGGGAGCGATAACTCTGACTTGTTCCAAGAAAATCCTCCAAGACTCCTCGGCACCATCGGCGATAGAGTCCTCCAACTCGGCATATGCGTTCCGAGAATTCAGCAAGTCCTTCCTCACGGCCACAATATCTTGAAATAAGCTGTGGTAGCTGTCTTGCGCCGTCTTCCTCAGATTAGCCTCCAAGGTACATTGGGCCCGTAGCTTACCCTCCTCCTCCTTCAGGTGATCCCTCTCCTTCCTCAACCTATCTCTCTCCTCTTTCAGCTCCTTTTCATGTTTTTCAAAATACGAAGTCTCCCCTCCAACTCCTCAACCCTCGAGGTTGCACCCAAGGAGCTAAGGGGAGCCTTCTCAAAAATGTCCAAAAGCTTGCCACAAACACCCGCCGTCCTAAAACTCTCTTCGGCCATGGTGGTAAGGTGGTTCCGAACAGAAACATCATCCATATGTATAAAAGGATAGATGTTCTTTCGGACGAATGCCATAGCATCCGCCTTAACCCCACCATCGAAGGAAGAAGAGCCAGACTCTGAAGTCTTGCGCTTCTTCTTCTCGGGTTCGGAGAGAATTTGGGCAGAGGGGGGTGGTCGGGGCAAGCTCGAGGAAGAGAGAACAATAGGTTGAGTAGGAGTGCCAGTGTTCTTAGGAGGAGGAGGTGGAGGGGGAGGAGAGATGACTACCCCGGACCTAGCCCGGGACTTCGCCTTAGCCTCCCGGACCCTTTGGTAGGCCTCCTGAGCATTCTTTTTTGCCATATCTACAAAAGAAAACAAATAACAACCGAGTTACAAGTCGGTAAAATGTAAGTCAACAACTCGTCGGCAAAATGTAAGTCGGCGGAAACAACTCGGAAATAAAGAATGCATGCACTACCTATTTGAGATTGAACGAAGGTCGGTGTACCCTGGAGAATTTTCCTGGTATCCAAGTATGGGGACTTTCCCCACGCTTCTCGGAAAAACCCTACAATGGCCGCCTCCACCTCGTCTAGGTCATCTAGACCAATCTTTTCGCAAGGGGTGGCTGGCAGCCAGTAAAGGGGAAAGCGAGGGGAGGAATGCTCATCCAGAAAAAAGGGGTGGTGGCCCTCTACAGCTTGAACCTTGAAGAAAAAGTTTTTGAAGTCGTGGAAAGATTCGTCAAAAGGGTGAAAATCCTCCGACCTTGAATGGCTCGGAAGGATACCCATTGTTGTTTGTTGTTTAGCCCACTAAAGGGCTTAGTCATATGGAAAAGATAAAAGAAGATTCTCAATGAAGTCGGGAAGTCTAAAGCGTGACTTATAAACTGATAAATCTTCAAAAAACCCCAGGAATTGGGGTGGAGTTGAGTAGGGGCAACCTTGCAATGGTGCAAAACGGACATCTCGAAAGCCGAGAAAGGGAGAAAAACACCCAAACGGGTGATCATACATTCGTACATGAAGAAAAAATGAGGGGCTGCCTCATTAACCCTTCCAAAGCAGACCCGGTCTTCAGGACCCGGGATTATCAATTCATATTTGGGCTCGTCCTCGTCCGAAGTACAGAGCCTATGATGAGTTCGGAGGTGAGTGATGAATTCAGCGTCGACCAACGGTTCCTCCCCAAGGACCGTATCGTCAACCCACTGAGAAAGAATGTCTACAGAAGCCATTTTTTTGTAAAGAAAAGTGGCAGAAAACCTACAAAAGGGAAAAAGAAAAAGAAAATCAAAAAACAAGGCCACTAAAGAAGAAAGATTCGAAACTAGAATCTACGGGTCAACCTATCTACTCGCCAAACAAAACATGCAAACAAAAATGACATGAGAAAAGAAGAACTAACCTTTATCCGAAAATGGAGGTTGGAGAAGAACAGAAGTCTTCGAACGCAAGGATGCAACGCGAACAAGATAAGAAGAAGTTTGAAAGATCGCAGAAACGGAAAATGGAAAGAGAGGGAAAGTATTTATAAATAGGCTAAGGGGCATAATGGTAAAAACGAGGCAGTCATTAATGCGACTGCACCGTTACCAAAGCCCTCAATCCCTAAATAAACCCTCAACGGACACGACGCTTGAATTGACGTAACTGTCAGAAACTAAAAGTCGCGGAAATCACGTCGGTTTCCAAGATCCGTGTTCTTTCAAACAAGTCGACTACGAACCCGAGTTAAATACTTGAACCCAAACTTTAAAAAGATTTGGGCTCAAGTAGGGGCACTGTTCATACCCTGGCCCAATGTTAAGGGCCCAGGTCCAATCGAAAGGCCTGATCCATTAGATTAAGCCTAGCAAAGCACCCACCTCTACTCAAGAGGTCGGTGTCCACCCCGACTTGGTACGAAGAAGTCGGTTGTGAGATTAGCTGGCAGGTAAACACCCATTCAAATGAGTAACCGCCCCTAAAATCTCTCTAACCACTTCCTAAAGCCATATCTTAACCTCCCTAAGATAGTGGGACGGTTATTATCCTAAAGATACGGCACTACTCCAACGGTGGTTATTGGCTCACCACTATAAGTACACTGACACACCTCAGGTATTCCTAAGTCCAATACTCTCTAAGACCTGCTCACACCCTTGCTAACTTAGGCATCGGAGTGTCTTTGCAGGTACCACCCCCCATTCACACGCGAGCACAAGTCGGACGGAGCCTCCCGAGTTGCGGACCCACACGGAGTCCTCCTCCATCATACACTTGGGCCGCCGTACGCCATCCATTGGACTAATCTCCGGTTACCCACCGTAACACTTTCCAATTTTTAAATATGGTTATTGAGTTTCTCTTCTATATTTATTTTTATGAAATTAAAAATGAGGAACTTTTATATTCTTTATTATTATTTATTTATTGGGAAATATTTGGCTCATTTTTGTTATTTGAAGGAAATTGGTGTATAATGCTATGTTAGTAGAAGGGTTAGTATTTTTTCTTGATGGAGTTAATTCTTTTTCAAATTGTTATTAAACAAATAAGACGATCAGATTTACTGATGAGAGAGGATGAGAATGAAATCTAAGGGTCTGATTCTTCATATCTATATATTATAAAATTTTAAATAAAATTCAAATACACAAATTGTACATTCTCAAATTCAAGTACATAAATTTAAAGGCTAAATTTATATCTTTCACATCTTGGTTAAACTGGGGTGAGCATGGCCTGAAGACCCGACCTGGTTCCGAACACTTTAGAGGCTAATTTGGTGTGATTTCATCGGGTCTATGGTCAGGTAAGAGTCTCAAAAATAGACCCGGTCATTATTTCGGGTCGGGTCCAGGTCATAGCTCGAGTCACTCGAAATCGGCCCGGTGGCCCGGTCACCATACACAATAAATATTTTGTATTATTAGTGATGGATGATGGCCATTATTATGTGGAATTTAAATATTGTTGTTCCGGGGCTTACCTAGAACCGGACGGTGGTTGGACTTATTTGAGGCCCAAGCGCTGGAGGAGTGTGGTCTCCGACTTGGTTTACGTCTGGGAGCCGCCTCCGAGTTGTGTGTTCCAAGAGATGGGGGGTGGTACCTGCAAAGACACTCCGATGCCTAAGTCAGCATGGGGTTAAGCAGGTTTAGAATGTATTGGAACTTAGAGATACCTGAGGAGTGTTAGGGTATTTATAGTGGTGATCCAACAACCACCGTTGGAGTAGTGCCACCTTTTTAGGCGGATAATCATCCCTTTTATCTAGGAATTGTTGGGATATGGCTTCTAGAAGTGGGTTGAGAGATTTTAGGGGCAGTTACTTATTTGAATAAGTGTTATCTGCCAGCTATCTCTTGAGCCCGACTTCTTTGGAAAGAAGTCTGTGTTGAGTTCGACCTCTTCTAAAGAGGTCGGTGAATAACAAAGGCCAATCTTTGGATTGGGCCTTTTGGTGTATTTGGACCGGAGCCTTAGTGTTGGGCCAGTGTATGAACAGTGCCCCTACTCGAGTTCAATCTCTTTTTCTTAAGAGTTGGATTCGAGTATTTAAACTCGGGCGTGTAGGCTCTGTATAATTGGTTTTAGCACATCTTACTTAACCAAAGAATATTTCTTGTCCTAGTTTCGTACAACTCGTTCAATTCGAGTTGTTTTGAGGATACATGACTTGTTTTAATACAAATCACCTTTCTGAAACTTATTCTGATTTCTTACGACTTGTTTTGATACAAATCGTTTATTTCAAAACTCGTAATTATTTTTTAGTATAACCTCATCTAGCTCGTTCGATGCGAGTAGTTTTAAGGTCTTACGATTTGTTTCATTTCAAATCGTTTAATTAAAACGTGGCTATTTCTTGATCTAATTTCATACAACTCATTTAAATTCGAGCTGTTTTTTAGGACTTCACAACTTGTTTCAAGTACAAATTATTTATTTTAAGTCCTTTTAAACTATCAGATCATCTTTATAACCATCGGACTTCGTTGCTTTATCCATTATGCCCCTGCTCGAGGTCGAGCTTTATGAAGTCGGACTCGAGCAATCAAGCAGAAAGGATTTTCGAATGAAGCCTTTTTTTGTTGAACTCATTTATTCTGAGTTTTCTAGATGACTTGTTTTTTATACAAGTCACTTTTTTGAAGCACAACTCGTTATATATCAAGTTGTTTTGCGCAATTTATTTTAATACAAATTACTTAGATCATATGGTTATTTTTTACTCGATTTTGTTCAACTCATGGGCTTGAGTTGTTTTAAATCATCAAGCCGTATTATAACCATTAGACACCAATTTATACCTCGTCGCTTTATCCGAGCGACCATTGAAAAGGTCAGCTCGTGATTTTTGCGCTTTGTCGAGCATAAATTGGCGCCTTAGGTGAAGGGATTATATGCTTATTCCTTCCCATTTCTAGTTTTTACAAGGTTGTCGTCCTTGTGTATGATACAGCTTGTTTTATCCAAGTTGTTTTGGAGGATAGTTTTTACGTTTCGATTTTGTTCAAAAACGTTTACAATCCTTCCTTTTTAACTCGTTTCTATACGAGTCGTTTGGTTGAAGTGATTCATTTTGATACAAATCACTTTTAAAGCTTTGCTTTTAGATAGACACGACTTGTGCTTAACACGATTTCGTTGAAAATATGGTTGACTGGCATAACTCGTTTAATCCAAGTTATCCTTATATTGTTGTGAATGCTAGAACGAGTTTTCTTGGAACAACTTGTTTTTGTGAAAGTGTTCCATTTTATACGACTAGGTCGTTCATTTTTAGAACTTGTAGAGATGAGATTGTGGGCTTGAGATTTTGTACAATCCATTTGTTATCCGTGTGGATCGAGTTGTTAGATCGTATTTATGCCTCAAGGGGCATATTTAGTTAAGTTACTTTTGCGACTTATTCTAAACACAACTTTTTCAACCCGTTTGGCCCGAGCTGTTTCGAGGTGTTTTCTTTCCAATTCGCATATGTAACTTCTTTCCACCAATTGGTTCCTCGTCGCTTCATCCAAGCGATTTCTATATGATCAGCCCGTGATTTTCGCGGTTTATCGAGCTTCAATTGGTGTGTGTTAATTGTAGAAAATCAATTTTCATAAGGAATTGTTTTATCTCCTTATGTTGGAGGTGTGTTGCGACCTGGGTAGTTTTTCACCCTCGAAGTTAGACACTTTGTAGTAGCCCTTTTCTAAGATTTCAGTAATCTTAGAAAAAACCTTTTTGATCTTTGTTTTGAAAAACCTTTTTCTTGGCTGACTGTCCCTTTCTTTAAGTTAAGTTTTCCTTAACAACTCGGGACAGCCTTTTGCCTTAGTGCTTTCAATAGGTTTCCTGATCTCTTTTTGGTATTTCTTATACTCAATTTTTGATTTATTGAGCTCTTATGATTTAGGTTATTTTTGCGATGCGTTTCCTTTTTTCTCGGTTTTTCCGACTTGTAAGTCAGATAATTTCCGAGTTTATTACGATCGACTTTTATAACCTCTTTACACCGACTTGTACCTCGTCGTTTTATCTTGACGACTATCTAGGTCGGTTCATGGGATTTTCACGCTTTGTCGAGCTTAAGTCGGCGCGTTTCGTAGAAAGAAAGAAAAACGAGAAGGAATTTATAAGAGATAAAAGATCTTTATTTATTGCGAAGGTACTTTTACTGCTACTAAGGGTTTTTCACTATCTATGATCCCTTAGTCTCTACTATGATGCCTCGTTAAAAACCTTTCTTCAGAAAAAATCCTTTAATTTTTGGGAAAAAATCATGAAGTTGGAAAAAGAGTACATCAGGGAGTAGAGTTCGCTTTTAGCTATAGTACCTTTTCATGTTACAAGCATGCCACGACCTTGGTAGCTCGGTGCTGTTTAAGTCAGTCACCTTGTAATAACCTTTTCCTAAGATCTCAGTAATCTTGTAGGGTCCTATCCTTTTTGTTGTCAGCTTTCATTCGCCCGAACTCAGTAGCCTGATATTTTTTTCTTATCAAGATGAGGTTTTTTGCGGCGAATCTCGTAGCCATCCTTTGTCTCAAGAGCTCTTTCCTTATCTGAGTTTGCTCTCAGGTTTCTGGAAGGGGGTCACGTTCTTCTTTCGTGCTCTAGCATCATTGTAGAATGTTGTCTTTAGTTTTTAATAATTTTGGACTTAGCTTTCATGATAAGCCAGTGCCCCTACTCGAGGTCGAGCTTCATAAAGTCGGACTCGAGTATTCAGTCATGCCATTCTTGAATCTTACTATTTGTTCCTATGTGACTTTTACAAGTTATTTTGGACTCTCTTTTTAGGAGGTCGGATAACTTGTTTTATACTTGTTGTGTCAACTTAGTAAGGTCGGATACTTATCTCTTGGCTTGAGGAGGCATTCTTATAAATCGCCATCCTTTCTCAATTTGTTTTAAACAAATTGTTGTGACGTCGGGTTTACATCCTCTTCGTGTTGATGTTTGATTATGATCACGTTGTCCTTAAGTTATTTATGCAATTCGTTTTAGGCTTTGCCCCTTGCCAGTTTGATTTAGTACAAGTGGCTTAATGAGGTCGGACCACGATTTGCATTTATAACTTCTTACGCCACTTTGGATCTCATCACTTCAAGTCAGAAAAAGTGTGCATTAAGGAGTAAGGTGTGCTTTCTAGCTGTAGTATCCCTTTTGTTGTAAACATGGCACAATCTAGGTAGATTGTTTTCAAGTAAGTTGTAGTAGTTCTTTTTCAAGTCTTAAGTGACTTTGTTGGATCTTTTCATTTTGGTGTTGGCTTTTCTTCGTCCGCTTTTGGTCCGATGTCATTTTGGATCAAGACGAGGTTGTCAGTTGAGAAATTTCTTCGTATGACCTTCTCATGGCCATTTATGCTTGGGATCTGGTTCTTGAAGTCATACCTCTTCCAAAGAAGTCGGACCTTTTTTTTGTAAGCTCTAAGCCTATCCGACCTTGTTGTAAAGTCGGACCTTTAAAAGAGGTCGGACTTTTCTTTGTGAGCTCTAAAAGAGGTTGGATTTTCCTTTATAAATTCAGAGATTTCGACCTCATTGTAGTCTGACCTCTAAAAGAGGTCGGATTTTCTTCGTAAGCTCTTAAAGGAAGTCGGATTTTTATTTGTAGACTTGAATCCCCATAAGAGGTCAGATTTTTTTTATAAGCTTGGATCCTTAGAAGAGGTCGGATTTTTCTTTTTAAGCTTGGGAAGAGGTCGGACTTTCTTTCTAAGCTTGGAGGTTTTCGACCTCATTGTAGACTCTGATCTTTAAAAGAAGTCGGAATTTCTTTCTGGTATTCTTCGAGATTTTTGACCTCATTGCAGAGTTGATCATGAAAGAGGTCGGATTTTTTCACAAACTCCAAAAGGAGGTCGGATTTTTTCCTTGTTGGCTCTAAAGAGGTCGGATTCTTCTAAGCAAATGAGGTTTTAGACCTCATTTGTAGAGTCTAATCTTTAAAAGAGGTCGGACTTTCTTCGTAGGATCTGAAAGAAGTCAGATTTTTCTGTATTAGTCTGGAGATTTTTTGACCTTATTGTAGAGTCTGACCTTTAAAGAGGTCGGACTTTTCCTTCATGAACTTTGCAAGAGGTCGGATTTACTTTGTGAGCTCCAAGCTTATCCGACCTTGTTGTAAACTCTGACCTTGAAAAGAGGTCGGACTTTTCTTCATGAGCTCTATAAGAGGTCGGAATTTTCTTTATGAGCTCTATAAGAGGTCGGACTTTTCTTTATGAGCTCTCTAAAAGAGGTTGAATTTTGTACAACTTTCTCCGACCTGGTAGACTTCTTTGAAGTTGCTGAGATAGTTATGTGTATCAGTAGATCCATCAAAGGGATCCATGTTGGGATGTTGAAAAATTTTTTAGGACCTTTGTACGCATGACCTCCTTAGAGAAAAGATCATCTCCTCCAATGAAGACTGAGCCTTTGTCAATCCGACTTTCTTTTTTCTTTGGATTGGATTCCAGTTTTCTTCCTGGAAGACATCCATCTTTATTGGTGTGTAAACGACATCAAATTCTACCATAGGATTATTTCCTTCCATATTCATTGGCAGTGATGTAATTTGTGAGCAACCAATGAAAGATGTGCCATGTGAATTTTTCGTGTTATTCACTGCTCTGTTGTAATTGATATGTGAATCCAATGAAGAAAAAACTAGATTCATCACTTCATTGTCGGATTGGGTTGCATTCAAATGGATTGATGCTGCACTTTTTGGCATAAGTTGAAAAGAAAGGTTTCATTGTTTTTATCAACAATGTTTTCCCTTCTTTCTTCAATTACTGACTAATATGGGATATTTTATTTATTTATAAAACCTGTGTATTTGGAACATGCAACTGCTCCATTCCATGAGTGGGTATCATGGACTTTTCCGAGATTGTAAGTCGGCACAGATGTCATTGTCCATCCTATTTCACGAAGAGGTTGGGATTAGTCACATTCCCTTTTCTCCCCCTCTTTTTTTTTATACATAACTTCTTTTGCCAATTAAATTTTCTGAATTGAAAATTCTTTTATTCAATTGGCTTTCGAGTTTGTCTTTTTTTTTTCACGTAACTTCTTTCGCCAATTGAATTTTCTGAATTGAAAATTCTTTTATTCAATTGGCTTTTGAGTTCGTCCTTTTTTTTTCACGTAACTTCTTTTGCCAATTGAATTTTTTGAATTGAAAATTCTTTTATTCAATTGGCTTTTGAGTTTGTCCTTTTTTTTCACGTAACTTCTTTTGCCAATTGAATTTTTTGAATTGAAAATTCTTTTATTCAATTGGCTTTTGAGTTCGTCTTGGTTTGCTTTCTACAATGGCCTTGGGACGGTGCTTTATTCTCTTTTGTTTAATCCAATTTAACTGTAGAAGTAGAATCATCATCCCTATTTGATATCCTCTGTCCATTTGGAGAAGTTCTTACAGGATTTCTGGCATCCATAGAAACTGTATTCTAGCTTCTTTTTAACATGCTTTCATCTTATTCATGTCGAGAGGTTGTCCGACCATCTTGTTGATCATCCGCCATTATCAAGGATTGAGCTCCGGGTCCCCGGCAACGGCGCCAATGTTGCGGGGCTTACCTAGAACCGGACGGTGGTTGGACTTGTTTGAGGCCCAAGCGCTGGAGGAGTGTGGTCTCCGACTTGGTTTACGTCTGGGAGCCGCCTCCGAGTTGTGTGTTCCAAGAGATGGGGGGTGGTACCTGCAAAGACACTCCGATGCCTAAGTCAGCATGGGGTTAAGCAGGTTTAGAATGTATTGGAACTTAGAGATACCTGAAGAGTGTTAGGGTATTTATAGTGGTGATCCAATAACCACCGTTGGAGTAGTGCCACCTTTTTAGGCGGATAATCATCCCTTTTATCTAGGAATTGTTGGGATATGGCTTCTAGAAGTGGGTTGAGAGATTTTAGGGGCAGTTACTTATTTGAATAAGTGTTATCTGCCAGCTATCTCTTGAGCCCAACTTCTTTGGAAAGAAGTCTGTGTTGAGTCCGACCTCTTCTAAAGAGGTCGGTGAATAACGAAGGCCAATCTTTGGATTGGGCCTTTTGGTGTATTTGGACCGGAGCCTTAGCGTTGGGCCAGTGTATGAACAATTGTAAACCTTAATATTTTGTGTTATTAGTCATTATATATAAGACTATAAGTTAATGTTTTATATTTAAAATGCATAAGACTTTAGACTAATGCATAATATTGTATTATTTGCATTGATTTAAATATTTGGTGTTATTAGGCAATATTAGTATTGATTATAGTTATGCTTTAATTTTAGAGAAGAGTTGGTTCCTGTTATATTTTTCTAAGTGAATTTTATCATGTCAAATAATGGTTGGAGTCTTGGAAATTTGGATATTTTTACATGCTAACTTACAAGAAGGTATCAAGGTAATATAATGTTAACGGCCCGGTTTTCACCCGGTATAGTTGTGGCCTGAAAGGGTATAGGTTTCATCGGGTCTAGGATCGGATTCGGGTCTCAAAAATGGGTCCGGTACATATTTCGGGTCGGATATGGACCACATCAAACCCGGTTTCACCCGGCCCATGCACACAGGGACGGATCCAGAAATTATATTATGGGGGGGCCAAAAACACATATAATATTAAAAATTATGTAAAAAAATTATATAATATAAGATGTATTACAAAAATATACCGACAGAGAATATATTTTAAAGTAAAAAAATATGTGTATACTTTTTATTAACGAAGTGGTCGAATCTTCGTATTATAAAATTCACCAATAATAGAATTTGTGTCAAATTTTTCAGTAATTTTCTTTTCAATATAACTAAAAGACAATTGGCAAGAAATTCATCTTTTATTTTATTTCTAAGTTATTTTTCACAATATTCATAGTTGAAAAAGATCTCTTAATTGTAGCAGTTGATATAGAGAAAATTAATACCAAATGAATAAAAAAAGACGGCCACAAGAAGAAAAAGAATTCACTTTATGAGATTTGAAAATTTTTATTTAATTAAAAAATATTAGTAATAATATATTTTTCAGATTTCTTTAATATTGTTACTTACTTTGTAGATATTAAAAATTATTAATATTTAAATTAGACTGAACTTTTATTTATACTAGACAAAATAATAAATAATTTAAAAAAAAATTAAATTATACATAATAACTTATTACTATTAAAAAAAGTTGGGGGGGCCGAGGCCGCCACTCGCCCCCCCTTATGTCCGTCCCTGCATGCACACCCCTGTTAAACATATCATATTCTAATAATACTGTAAAATACTATTTTCTCTTCAATATCAAAATAAAAAAATTGGAAATATTGCCCTTCTTTTAAGTTATACTTTTGATTTGTTACTAACCTCTTTTAAAGAAAGAGATTTGTGTTTGTGTCATGTTTATTAGGAAACTTCTGTCATTTTTTATACAATACAGGAGTGTGGAGTATTAAATAATATAACTAACAATCTTATTTTCATTAAAGTTGATCTATATTTTTACAAATGGATAAATGTACATAATATCGTGTAGATGTATAATTTAATGTTTTTTAGGTATGTGATTATCGTAACAACAATTTTGGCAATGATAATATAGAGCCAAAACCGGTTCTTAGAGAAGATGATGGCAAGTTGGCAACACAGGTAGGAATAGTGGGGTAGGTATAAAGAGTGATGGTGAAAATGTATTAGGGTTGGGCTTAATAAAACACAGAGAAGGGCTTAACAAAATTGACACATTATCTGATTCAAATTTTACCATTTGAAAATAAGCACATACTCAAGCCCATCAGTGTCCCTAATTCCCTAGATAGCTACTTTTCGGTTCATCATCAAACAAGCACTTCTACTAGACCCAATAGAGTGGATGGTTTTTCTTTCAATCCAAGCAAATGCACCTTCACACAATCATATTAATACCAAAGCCAGCAGTGAACTCCAAGAATGTGATAACTTGTATTTCTTGCAACCCCAAAACTCTTTGTTAAAGAATCTAACATCTTCATGTACATATATAATTTGGAACACCACCATTATTTACTAGTGGAGAAAAACTACAGCAGGAAAATATTGACTTATTAGTGGAGAATTAAATCAAAACATGAGTATGAATTTATGTTCTTCCTTTTTCTTCATGTTCTTCATTGCGACCCCTTTTACCTGCATCATCCATGTTTGCTCAGCAGATTGTGATAATCTACAAGATACATGCCCGACATCTTTGCCAGAAAAGGAAACCATATTCATCAATGGCCTACCCTGCAAGAGTAAAGACAACAACACTGCTCAGGATTTCAAGACCGCAGAACTGACAAGGGCTGGTCCTAGAGACAATTTCTTCGGCTCCTCAATGAACATAGTTAGTGCTTCCAAGTTCCCCGGCCTTAACACGCTTGGCATCTCGATTAGTAGAATTGACATTGAAGTGGACGGGATGGTAAACCTCCACAATCATCCAAGAGCCACCGAGATGATCTATGTCAACCAAGGGGTGCTGGCAGCAGCATTTCTTGATACGCAAAACCAGTTTTTCCAAAAGTCTCTGAGAGCAGGCGATGTGTTTGTGATCCCTAAAGGATTGTTCCACTTCTTTCTGAATCGCGGTTCAGCTGCGGCAGTTATCTTCTCTGTTTTCAATAGCCAGAATCCAGGGTTGGGCTCCCTCAGTGCTTCTACACCTTCTGAGACCACATTGGAGTCGGTAGAGAACCTAAAGCGGAAACTCATAACCTCATTTTCTGACTTAGAACTTCATCATGGCACTACTGATTTGGCCTCACAAATACTAGAGATCATATACAGTTAGCCATTGAATGAATGTTACATCATGAACCATGAATTTTTCACAAACAGTTCAATTTCTTGCACTCTAGTCATTTATATTGATGGTTTGATATGCTTGTTGTGGTCTTGTGTGCATTATGAGCTCACATTTGTATTCCATCATTAAAGTAAGAGACCTTTACAAAGAAACTGTTACATGTCAAAGCAAGATTTGAATGGAATGACATAGTTAAGTCTAGAAATTAATTACAAGCTGTGCATAATATATAGGCGATTAGGAAAGCATGAACATTCTCTTCCAAAACATTGCTTTTACTTCACCAAAAATAACATTGCTTTTATGTATCATATTTGGCTTCAATAATAAATCCACAACATAGAAACCCTAAATCAATGTCTCAGTAAGTATAAATCCAAGTAACTAGATACAGGCATCAACATATTTTCTTCCATCGTGATTAAAGGCCTAGAGGTGCCACACACAACACAACTAGCTCCAGGCTGTTAAACCTAACCTATCAGCAAGATTGTACATAACCAATTGATCCCAGACCGGCCCAAAGAGGCGTTCCCCTCCAAGCGAAAATGTTAGAGCCCAGGTACAGAGAAGCGCCGAGAATACTGTGAACCCAACTGCTGATCCTACAATATCTGCATAAGGATATCTGATAAATTAAAACAACTACAAAAAGAAACATGGCGACAAAATTTAATGAAAAAATTACAAAAAACGGTTGAAATAGATTCAACAATCCAGTCATAATAAAGCAAAACTCAGACCTACTTCCAGATATGAAGCTATGAGAGCTTTCTAAATCCAATCCATTTATTATAGACAGCACTACGTCACTACTTTATAATTATCAAAGATATAAATTTGAAGCAAATATACATCGTTCTTCCCCTACAACGAGAATTTGTTAGGCACTCTAGTCACTACACAAGGAATACTGTCGTGCTTATGAGAACATTGATGCCAGACTTGTTAGAAGGGTGAAGCATGATGCAAAATGAATTTTAGTGTGTACTCTGGTTGGTACAACGTTCACCCCAGATTCGGGAATGAATGTCAAGCACTTATATTGCATTTTTACATCCCAAGATCATCAATATTCCTTCAGATACATAGTTTACTGCTCTTATGACCTCCCATATCATATTGCAGACTTACAAAAGAAAAAAAAGGTGGCTCACCAAAGAACGATTTCTTGTCAAGTAGTTTGCTATCTGCAACCAACCAAATCATGATATACCAACAGGCAAAGATAACCAATGGAGATAGTAAAAGGACCATTACATGAGGGATTATCCGCAAAATGTACATAGTTTCAACAGAATCAAGTTGGTCGCAAGCACCCTGCATATGCAATTTTTTTCCCTGATTTGCATTTGCATCTATCATTGCTTTCAAATTTCCAACATGTCAGAACATTGAATATTTTCCTACTTTTCTTTTTCGAAAAACTATGTATTTAGCAACAGGTAAGTGGAGGAACCCAAGATGCCAAGACACTTTCGGCTAAGTGATTAGGAAACACTATCTCACTAACTAGTACGAACAAATCGCAAGTGGATGAAAGAGCATACAAAAGATCAAAACAGTTCATGAGCAATAACAATTTCAACACAGAGAGAGAGAGAGAGAGAGAGAGACGAACAGGGGCGAATGCGAGGGAAGGAGCGAGAGTGGCGAAGGACGGGCCAGAAGTAGAAGCAGTTAACGGCCCAAAGAAGAGGAAGAAGTGCGAACCCGAACTTGTAGAACCGCCGCGCGTAGCTCACTGATTCTTCCTCCGACAGCCCCAGAGGTCCGTCGATTGTTGGCCAAATTCCCCCCGTACTCCGAATCGGGCTAAGGTTAGGGTTAGGATTGGGGCTGCTGTTACCCTGCAACTGCACCTGCACCTGCATCTGTGACTGCGACTGCGGTGCTTCCATCTCCACCGTGATCAACGGTTCTGCACTCTACCCTCACTCACCTACGCTTCCTCCAGCCAATTCTTTCTATTCGTGTTCTGATTCAGCCTTCAACGTGTTCGTCTTAAAGTTAGATCAATAAAAAAAAAAAAAAAACTACCATTTACACCATAAAAGTTGAAACCACTGACATATCTACCCATAAAAAATAGAAATTACCATTTGTATCTATAAAAAATGATTTTTACAAATAAAATTATCTAAACTCTAAAAAATTAAATAAAATTACTAAACTATCCTTCTCTCCACTACTACCACTATCATCTCCTTCCCTCTCCCTCTCCCCTTTCCTCTCTCTCTCTCTCAATGTTCTCATCTTTTCCCCACACTGCTACCACCACCACTAACCCATCTTCTCATTCTCTTTCTATTTTCTAAGCTCGTCAGTGCCGTCATAATCCGTCAACTCTGCCAACTCCTTCCTCTTTCTCTTTCTCTCGCTTTCCTTCTATATTTTGTTTTTCTCTCTCTTTTCTGCTTCTTTGAATTCTTAACCCAGAAAAAGGGCTTCATCATCAACAACAACAACAGAACCATCTTCAGATTCCTTGTCCCCACACTCTTTCTTACCTGCAAAATCTTTTCGGGTTGACTCATAATCCATTTGCCCCTCCTCCTAGTATACCCCAAACCCTAACCCTAATTCCCAACTCCAATATTGGAATCGACAATCTCAAGAGATTAGGGTTTTCAGTTGAAACTGCCGTTACTACTACTACTACTAATATAAGCAATAACAGCAACACTATAGTTGATGCTTTTGTTATGCAGCATGAGCTGAAGCTAAAGTTCAGGTCTTTGCCTAAGGAGGTTGAAGATTGAGTTATGAAAAGGAGCAAGAAGAAAATAAAAAACAGGAAACTCAAAGTGGTGAAGGGCATGGATGAGTTGGGCCACAGCTCGTCCCCTCTGTTGTCGCCATCACCGTCGGCAACGAGTACCTCACCACCACCGTTGACACGGGTACGGCGACGCTGGTGCTGACGGAGCGATTGAGGCTGCGCGTAGTGAGGATCGTCGATGGAGCCCATGGAGGCGTACTTGCGTTTGAGGGTGGAGTTCCAGTGATTCTTAATGGCATTGTTGGTTCTGCCGGAAAGGAGTCGGGCTATGGTGGACCACTTGTTGCCGAACCAAGCGTGAACTCTGATTATGGTGTCATCCTCTTCAGGGTGAAGGCCCGATGCTCCACGGGTGGAGAGAGCTAGTTGCACCATCGAAGTCTGCAAGACTTGCCCTAGCAGAACATTGAGAGAGAAAGAGAGAGAGAGAGAGAAAAGAGAGAGAGAGGAGATGATAGTGGTAATGGTGCAGAGAAGAGTAATTTAGGAATTTTATTTAATTTTTTTGGATTTGGATAATTTTGCTTGTAAAAACTATTTTTTATGGATACAAATGGTAATTTCTGTTTTTTATGGGTAGATATATCAGCGTTTTCAACTTTTATGAGTAGAAATGGTAGTTTACTAAAAAAAAAGTAAACCAGGGATAATTTTGGCGGCGTAAAATTATCATATAAGAAAGAATTTAAATATTTTCAATTTTAAATTTTTACTTTAAAAAATAAAAAATAATCTTTCATTTTTAAATATTTTTTTATATTTTTTTATCCTACTTACAAAATAAACCGATAAAAAATTATATTTTATTTTTTAAAATAAAATTTAAAATTTAAAAAATCCAAATATAAAAGAAAAACACTATAACATGTCTTCTATATATAATTTTTGTTGAACTTCACTGCTTACAGTAAAACACTATAACATGTCTTCTATACTATAATTTTTTGGCAAAGTCTTCGGTATAGACAGCAAAATAGTATCTACATGTGTAGACAATGGGTGGCAAGCTGTGGCTATGACATGTGGTACAAGGAGGGGACAAATTGATCAGGCTTTTACAGAGGTTGCAGGAAAAGTTGATGGAAGCACGTGAGGGAAGGCATAATTAGGTTGGGTAATTAGGTGTTATAATTAGTAATCAGTTTTGGCTGATTAGGGGCCCAATCCTTGTGGCCTGTTTTTCGTTGTTGGACAAAAATATTTTGATGCTGTTTTTTAATCTGTTAAAAAAAAAAGAAAGAGACCCAGGTCATTCCCAACCCTCCCTCGTGACCCAACCCCCTGCCCCTGTTCCCTGAATCATTCATTCAAACACGTAGAGGAGAACGCAGAATCAAAGAAACCCTCACGACCTTGCCCTCCGCCTAGCCCTGCATGGTCGCCGACTAATAGAGGTCATCAGCGCCAACGCCGTCCCAGGTCCTCGGCACCGCAGCTTCTTCCTCCATCCTCTCCGCCTAACCCAGATCCTCCATCGTCACCGCCTGACCCAGTAACTCGGCAGGTCCTCATCGGGTCTTCATCTTTGCTGGCTTCTCGGCACGGACCCAGGTTAGTGGCTAGTCGTCCTCATCTTCACTGAGGGTGTGGTCTTCTTCTTGAATTTTTGTTTCTTTTTTTTTCAAGTCTTCTTCAGTCTTGCCTTGCATTTTTGTTCTGAAGTTCGGTTCTTGGATTCTTCTTCTTCGATCTTCGGTCTTGGTTTGAAGTTTGATTCCGTCTTTTATTTGCAAAATTAGTACTGTGAAAATTTGTATGTATGGTTGCTAATGGTGGAAACTCACTCTGTTAGGTGGAATTTAGACTGTATGGTTGCTAATGGCAGAAGCTTACTCTGATGCTAATGGCGAAAATTTGTATATTGTTGAATGCTGTAGGCAGAATTTGAATGTCTCTGAAGTACTTGAATTATTGAATTTGAATGTTGGTGCGCGAAATTGTGAACTATACTTTTTCACAACTCTCATAATCCCTGGTAATGGCTCCAAAAACTTGGTGCGCTCAATACCATGGCATTACACAACTTCGCACAACTAACCAGCAAGTGCACTGGGTCGTCCAAGTAATAAACCTTACGTGAGTAAGGGTCGATCCCACGGAGATTGTTAGTATTGAAGCAAGCTATGGTCATCTTGTAAATCTTAGTCAGGCAAACTCAGATATATATGGTGATGAACGAAAATAACATAAAAGATAAAGATAGTGATACTTATGTAATTCATTGGTAGGAACTTCAGATAAGCGCATGAAGATGCCTTCCCTTCCGTCTCTCTGCTTTCCTACTGTCTTCATCCAACCCTTCTTACTCCTTTCCATGGCAAGCTCGTATAGGGTCTCACTGTTGTCAGCAGCTACCTCCCATCCTCGCAGTGAAAGCTAATGCTCAATACTCTGTCACAGTACAGCCAATCACCGGTTCGGTTCCCTCCCCTACCGGAATAGAATAACTCTTTTGCGTCTGTCACTAACGCCCAGTAGGTTACAGGTTTGAAGCACGTCACAGTCATTCAATCATTGAATCCTACTCAGAATACCACAGACAAGGTTAGACCTTCCGGATTCTCTTGAATGCTGCCATCAGTTCTTGCCTATACCACGAAGACTCTGATCTCACGGAATTTGAATGAAAGAACAATAGTAATTGCATTAATACTCGAGGTACAGCAGAGCTCCACACCTTAATCTATGGTGTGTAGAAACTCCACCGTTGAAAATACATAAGCATAAGGTCTAGGCATGGCCGAATGGCCAGCCTCCCAATGATCTAAGAACTAAAATGTCCAAAGATGATCTAGAGATCTAAAAGTGATCAAAAGATTTCTATACAATAGTAAAAGGTCCTACTTATAAGAAACTAGTAGCCTAGGGTGTACAGAAATGAGTAAATGACATAAAAATCCTCTTCCGGGCCCACTTGGTGTGTACTTGAGCTGAGCAATGAAGCAATTTCGTGTAGAGACTCTTCTTGGAGTTAAATGCCAGCTTTGGTGCCAGTTTGGGCGTTTAACTCCCATTTGGGTGCCAGTTCCAGCGTTTAACGCTGGAATTTCTTGAGGTGACTTTGAACGCCGGTTTGGGCCATCAAATCTTGGGCAAAATATGGACTATTATATATTGCTGGAAAGCCCAGGATGTCTACTTTCCAACGCCGTTGAGAGCGCGCCAATTGGGCTTCTGTAGCTCCAGAAAATCCACTTCGAGTGCAGGGAGGTCAGAATCCAACAGCATCTGCAGTCCTTTTGAGTCTCTGAATCAGATTTTTGCTCAGGTCCCTCAATTTCAGCCAGAAAATACCTGAAATCACAGAAAAATACACAAACTCATAGTAAAGTCCAGAAAAGTGAATTTTAATTAAAAACTAATAAAAATATACTAAAAACTAACTATATCATATCAAAAACATACTAAAAACAATGCCAAAAAGTATACAAATTATCCGCTCATCACAACACCAAACTTAAATTGTTGCTTGTCCCCAAGCAACTGAAAATCAAATAAGATAAAAAGAAGAGAATATGCAATGAACTCCAAAAACATCTATGAAGATCAGTATTAATTAGATGAGCGGGGCTTTTACTTTTTGCCTCTGAATAGTTTTGGCATCTCACTCTATCCCTTGTAATTCAGAATGATTGGCTTCTTTAGGAACTTAGAATCCAGATAGTGTTAATGATTCTCTTAGTAAAGTATGATGATTCTTGAACATAGCTATTTCTTGAGTCTTGGCCGTAGCCCAAAGCACTCTGTCTTCCAGTATTACCACCGGATACATACATACCACAGACACATAATTGGGTGAACCTTTTCAGATTGTGACTCAGCTTTGCTAAAGCCCCCAATTAGAGGTGTCCAGGGTTCTTAAGCACACTCTTATTTGCCTTGGATCACAACTTTATTCTTTCTTTTTCTTTCTTTTTCTCTTTCTTTTTTTCGATTTTTTTTTTTCGTTTTTTTTTGAAATGCTTTTTCTTGCTTCAAGAATCATTTTATTGATTTTTCAGATCCTCAGTAACATGTCTCCTTTTTCATCATTCTTTCAAGAGCCAACATTCATGAACCACAAATTCAAAAGACATATGCACTGTTTAAGCATACATTCAGAGAACAAAAATATTGCCACCACATCAAAATAATTAAACTATTATAAAATTCAAAATTCATGCAATTCTTTCTTTTATCAATTAGGCACGTTTTTATTGAAGAAAGGTGATGGATTCATAGGACATTCATAACTTTAAGGCATAGACACTAAGACACTAATGATCATAAGACACAAACATGGATAAACATAAAGCATAATTTTCGAAAAACAGAAGAACAATAACAAGGAAATCAAAGAACGGGTCCACCTTAGTGATGGCGGCTCTTTCTTGCTCTTGAAGATCCTATGGAGTGCTTGAGCTCCTCAATGTCTCTTCCTTGTCTTTGTTGCTCCTCCCTCATGATTCTTTGATCTTCTCTAATTTCATGAAGGATGATGGAGTGTTCTTGATGCTCCACCCTCAGTTGTCCCATGTTGGAACTTAGTTCTCCTAGGGAGGTGTTTAGTTGCTCCCAATAGTTTTGTGGAGGAAAATTCATCCCTTGAGGAATCTCAGGGATCTCATGATGAGTGAGATCTCTTGTGTATTCTATCCTTTTCTTGGTGATGGGCTTGTCCTCATCAATGGGAATGTCTCCCTCTATGTCAACTCCAACTGAATAACAGAGGTGACAAATGAGATGAGGAAAGGCTAACCTTGCCAAGGTGGAGGTCTTGTCCGCCACCTTATAGAGTTCTTGGGCTATAACCTCATGAACTTCTATTTCTTCTCTAATCATGATACTATGGATCATGATGGCCCGGTCTATGGTAACTTCGGACCGGTTGCTAGTGGGAATGATTGAGCGTTGTATGAACTCTAACCATCCTCTAGCCACGGGCTTGAGGTCATGCCTTCTCAATTGGACCGGCTTTCCTCTTGAATCTTGCTTCCATTGTGCGCCCTCTTCACATATGACTGTGAGGACTTGGTCCAACCTTTGATCAAAGTTGACCCTTCTAGTGTAAGGATGCTCATCTCCTTGCATCATAGGCAAGTTGAACGCCACCCTCACACTCTCCGGACTAAAATCCAAGTATTTCCCCCGAACCATAGTGAGATAATTCTTTGGATTCGGGTTCACACTTTGGTCATGGTTCTTTGTGATCCATGCATTGGCATAGAACTCTTGAACCATCAAGATTCCGACTTGTTGAATGGGGTTGGTAAGTACTTCCCAACCTCTTCTTCGGATCTCATGGCGGATCTCCGGATATTCACCCTTTTTGAGTGAAAAGGGGACTTCGGGGATCACCTTCTTCAAGGCCACAACTTCATAGAAGTGGACTTGATGCACCCTTGAGAGGAATCTATCCATCTCCCATGACTCGGAGGTGAAAGCTTTTGCCTTCCCTTTCCTCTTTTTAGAGGTTTCTCCGGCCTTGGATGCCATAAATGGTTATGAAAAAGCAACGCTTTTACCACACCAAACTTAAAATGTTTGCTCGTCCTCGAGCAAAAGAAGAAAGAAGGGAGTAGAAGAAGAAGAAATGAAGAAGAGGGGAGATGGTAGTGTGTTCGGCCAAGAGGGGTAAGAAAGGGTGTTTAGGTTGTGTGAAAATGAAGAGTTGAAGAAGGGTATTTATAGGAGAGAGGGGGGTAAAGGTTCGGCCATGGAGGGTGGGTTTGGGAGGGAAAGTGGTTTGAATTTGAAGGGTGAGGTTGGTGGGGATTTATGAAGGATGGATGTGAGTGGTGAAGAGAAAGATGGGATTTGATAGGTGAGGGGTTTTTGGGGAAGAGGTGTTGAGGTGATTGGTGAATGGGGGAAGAAGAGAGAGAGTGATGGTAGGGTCCTGTGGGGTCCACAGATCCTGTAGTGTCAAGGAAAAGTCATCCCTGCACCAAATGTTGCTCAAAATCACGTTTTGAGCTATTTCTGGCGTTAAACGCCGGGCTGGTGCCCATTCCTGGCGTTTAACGCCAGGTTGTTGCCCTTTTCTGGCGTTTAACGCCAGTCTGGTGCCCCTTTCTGGCGTTAAACGCCCAGAATGGTGCCAGACTGGGCGTTAAATGCCCAACTGCTAGGCTTACTGGCGTTTAAACGCCAGCAGCTTCTTCCTCCAGGGTGTGCTGTTTTTCTTCCTGTTTTTCATTCTGTTTTTGCTTTTTTCATTGTTTTTGTGACTTCTTATGATCATCAACCTACAAAAAAGATAAAATAACAAAAGAAAATAATTAATTATAAAACATTGGGTTGCCTCCCAACAAGCGCTTCTTTAATGTCATTAGCTTGACAGAGGGCTCTCATGGAGCCTCAGAAATGCTTAGAACCGTGTTGAAACCTCCCAACACCAAACTTAGAGTTTGAATGTGGTGTTTCAACACCAAAATTAGAGTTTGGTTGTAGCCTCCCAACACCAAACTTAGAGTTTGACTGTGGGGGCTCTGTTTGGCTCTGTTTTGAGAGGAGCTCTTCATGCTTCCTCTCCATGATGACAGAGGGATATCCTTGGGCCTTAAACACCAAGGATTTTTCATTCACTTGAATGATTAACTCTCCTCTGTCAACATCAATCACAGCCTTTGCTGTGGCTAGGAAGGGTCTGCCAAGGATGATGGATTCATCCATGCACTTCCCAGTCTCTAGGATTATGAAATCAGTAGGAATGTACTGGTCTTCAACTTTAACCAGAACATCCTCTACAAGTCCATGGGCTTGTTTTCTTGAGTTGTCTGCCATCTCTAATGAGATTCTTGCAGCTTGCACCTCAAAGATCCCTAATTTCTCCATTACAGAGAGGGGCATGAGGTTTACACTTGACCCTAAGTCACACAAGGCCTTCTTGAAGGTCATGGTGCCTATGGTACAAGGTATAGAAAACTTCCCAGGATCCTGCCTCTTTTGAGGCAGTTTCTGCCTAGACAAGTCATCCAGTTCTTTGGTGAGCAAGGGAGGTTCATCCTCCCAAGTCTCATTTCCAAATAACTTGTCATTTAGCTTCATGATTGCTCCAAGGTATTTAGCAACTTGCTCTTCAGTGACATACTCATCCTCTTCAGAGGAAGAATACTCATCAGAGCTCATGAAAGGCAGAAGTAAATCCAATGGAATCTCTATGGTCTCATTTTGAGCCTTAGACTCCCATGGTTCCTCATTGGGGAACTCAGAGGAGGTTGGTGCACGTCCATTGAGGTCTTCCTCAGTGGCGTCCACCTCCTCTCTTTCCTCTCCATATTCGGCCATGGTTATGGCTTTGCACTCTCCTTTTGGATTTTCTTCTGTATTACTTGGGAGAGTACTAGGAGGGAGTTCAGTAACTTTCTTACTCAGCTGACCCACTTGTCCTTCCAAATTCCTAATGGAGGACCTTGTTTCATTCATGAAACTTTGAGTGGTCTTTATTAGATCAGAGACCATTGTTGCTAAGTCAGAAGTACTCTGCTTAGAACTCTCTGTCTGTTGCTGAGAAGATGATGGAAAAGGCTTGCTATTGCTAAACCTGTTTCTTCCACCATTATTATTATTGAAACCTTGTTGAGGTCTCTCTTGATTCTTCCATGAGAGATTTGGGTGATTTCTCCATGAAGAATTATAGGTGTTTCCATAGGGTTCTTCTAGGTAATTCACCTCTTCCATGGAGGGGTTCTCAGGATCGTAAGCTTCTTCCTCAGATGAAGCATCCTTAGTACTGTTTGGTGCATTTTGCATTCCAGACAGACTTTGAGAAATCAAATTGACTTGTTGAGTCAATATCTTGTTCTGAGCCAGTATGGCATTCAGAGCATCAATCTCAAGAACTCCTTTCTTCTGACTAGTCCCATTGTTCACAGGATTCCTTTCAGAAGTGTACATGAATTGGTTATTTGCAACCATTTCAATCAATTCTTGAGCTTCTGCAGGCGTCTTCTTCAGATGAAGAGATCCTCCAGCAGAGCTATCCAATGACATCTTAGATAGTTCAGAGAGACCATCATAGAAAATACCTATGATGCTCCATTCAGAAAGCATGTCTGAAGGACATCTTCTGATTAATTGTTTGTATCTTTCCCAAGCTTCATAGAGGGATTCTCCATCCTTCTGTCTGAAGGTTTGGACTTCCACTCTAAGCTTACTCCATCTTTGTGGTGGAAAGAACTTTGCCAAGAAGGCATTGACTAGCTTTTCCCAAGAGTCCAGGCTTTCTTTAGGTTGAGAATCCAACCATATTCTAGCTCTGTCTCTTACAGTAAAAGGGAATAGCATCAGTCTATAGACCTCAGGGTTAACCCCATTAGTCTTGACTGTGTCACAGATTTGCAAGAATTCAGCTAAGAACTGATGAGGATCTTCCATTGGAAGTCCATGGAACTTGCAATTCTGTTGCATTAGAGAAACTAATTGAGGCTTAAGCTCAAAGTTGTTTGCTCCAATGGCAGGGATAGAGATGCTTCTCCCATGAAAATCGGGAGTAGGTGCAGTAAAGTCACCCAGCACCTTCCTTGCATTGTTGGCATTGTTGTTGTTTTCGGCTGCCATGGGTTCTTCTTCTTTGAAGAATTCGGTCAGGTCCTCTAAAGAGAGTTGTGCTTTGGCTTCTCTTAGCTTTCTCTTCAAGGTCCTCTCAGGTTCAGGATCAGCTTCAACAAGAATGCCTTTGTCTCTGCTCCTGCTCATATGAAAGAGAAGAGAAAAAGAAAATGTGGAATCCTCTATGTCACAGTATAGAGATTCCTTGAAGTGTCAGAGGAACAAAGAAATAGAAAGAAGAAGGAGAAGAAGAATTCGAACTTTAATTAGTTAAGGTTCGAATTGTGCATTTAGAAGGAGTGGTACTCCATAAATAGAAGGATGTGAGAAGGAGGGAAGAGGATTTTCGAAAATTCAATTAAAAGATTTTGAAAACATTTTGAAAATTTGATTGATAATTTTCGAAAATTGAAAGTGGAAGAGAAATCAAGTGATTTTTTGAAAAAGATTTTGAAATTAGAAACTAAAAAGATTTGATTGAAAACTATTTTGAAAAAGATGAGGTTAAAAAAGATTTGATTGAAAAGTCATGGTTTTAAAAAGATGTGATTGAGAAGATATGATTTGAAAACAATTTTAAAGGATATGATTTGAAAACAATTTGAAAAGATGTGATTTTTTTAAAAAAATTGATGACTTGCCTAACAAGAAAAGATATGATTCAAACATAAAACCTTCCTTAATAGAAAAGGCAAAAAATGTTCAATCAAATCATTAATTGTTAGTAAGTATCTTTGAAAAAGGAAAGAAATTGATTTTGAAAACATTTGATTGAAAAGATATGATTTGAAAAAGATTTGGTTTTGAAAAACTTGAAAAAAAATTGATTTGAAAACAAAATCTTCCCCCTAGCACCATCCTGGCGTTAAACGCCCAGAATGGTATACATTCTGGCGTTTAACGCCCAAAATGCTACCTTTTTGGGCGTTAAACGCCCAACCAGGTGCCCTGGCTGGCGTTTAAACGCCAGTCTGCCTTCTTCACTGGGCATTTTTGAATGCTCAGCTTTTTCTGTATAATTCCTCCGCAGTGTGTTCTGAATCTTCAATCCCTTGTATCATTGACTTGAAAAGACACAAATTAAAAATATTTTTGGATTTTTAATAATTAAAATGCAACAAGAATCAAATAACAATGCATGCAAGACACCAAACTTAGCAGTTTGTATACTACTGACACTAATGAACTGAAAATGCATATGAGACACACAAAATACTCAAGTCAATAGAATTCAAAGATCAAAACAAGAAATATATGCATGGATTCGAAAAATGTAACAAAAACATGCATTTGACACCAAACTTAAGATGAGACTCTAGACTCAAACAAGAAATATTTTTGGATTTTATGATTTTGCAAATTTTTTTTGTGTTTTTCGAAAATTAAGTGGAAAAAAGGTATCAAAATTCTTAATGAGAATTCCAGGAATCAGTGCAATGCTAGTCTAAGACTCCGGTCCAGGAATTAGACATGGCTTCACAGCCAGCCAAGCTTCCAAAGAAAGCTTCGGTCCAAAACACTAGACATGACCAAAGGTCAGCCAAGCCTTAGCAAATCACTGCTCCAAAAGCAAGATTGATACGAAATCAACAAGCTCTTGTGGTGATAAGTTGAAACCTCGGTCCAATCAGATTAGACATGGCTTCTCAGCCAGCCAGATTTCAACAAATCATCATGAAACTCTAGAATTCACCTTCAAGAATTTCGAAAAAAAATACCTAATCTAAGCAACAAGATGAACCGTCAGTTGTCCAGCCTAAACAATCCCGGGCAATAACACCAAAAATTTGATGTTGTTGCCGGATCTTGGCACTGATGTTACCAAAGGCTTGCTCAAAACTAGAACAATCCCCGGCAACGGCGCCAAAAACTTGGTGCGCGAAATTGTGAACTATACTTTTTCACAACTCTCATAATCCCTGGTAATGGCTCCAAAAACTTGGTGCGCTCAATACCATGGCATTACACAACTTCGCACAACTAACCAGCAAGTGCACTGGGTCGTCCAAGTAATAAACCTTACGTGAGTAAGGGTCGATCCCACGGAGATTGTTAGTATTGAAGCAAGCTATGGTCATCTTGTAAATCTTAGTCAGGCAAACTCAGATATATATGGTGATGAACGAAAATAACATAAAAGATAAAGATAGTGATACTTATGTAATTCATTGGTAGGAACTTCAGATAAGCGCATGAAGATGCCTTCCCTTCCGTCTCTCTGCTTTCCTACTGTCTTCATCCAACCCTTCTTACTCCTTTCCATGGCAAGCTCGTATAGGGTCTCACTGTTGTCAGCAGCTACCTCCCATCCTCGCAGTGAAAGCTAATGCTCAATACTCTGTCACAGTACGGCCAATCACCGGTTCGGTTCCCTCCCCTACCGGAATAGAATAACTCTTTTGCGTCTGTCACTAACGCCCAGTAGGTTACAGGTTTGAAGCACGTCACAGTCATTCAATCATTGAATCCTACTCAGAATACCACAGACAAGGTTAGACCTTCCGGATTCTCTTGAATGCTGCCATCAGTTCTTGCCTATACCACGAAGACTCTGATCTCACGGAATTTGAATGAAAGAACAATAGTAATTGCATTAATACTCGAGGTACAGCAGAGCTCCACACCTTAATCTATGGTGTGTAGAAACTCCACCGTTGAAAATACATAAGCATAAGGTCTAGGCATGGCCGAATGGCCAGCCTCCCAATGATCTAAGAACTAAAATGTCCAAAGATGATCTAGAGATCTAAAAGTGATCAAAAGATTTCTATACAATAGTAAAAGGTCCTACTTATAAGAAACTAGTAGCCTAGGGTGTACAGAAATGAGTAAATGACATAAAAATCCTCTTCCGGGCCCACTTGGTGTGTACTTGGGCTGAGCAATGAAGCAATTTCGTGTAGAGACTCTTCTTGGAGTTAAACGCCAGCTTTGGTGCCAGTTTGGGCGTTTAACTCCCATTTGGGTGCCAGTTCCAGCGTTTAACGCTGGAATTTCTTGAGGTGACTTTGAACGCCGGTTTGGGCCATCAAATCTTGGGCAAAATATGGACTATTATATATTGCTGGAAAGCCCAGGATGTCTACTTTCCAACGCCGTTGAGAGCGCGCCAATTGGGCTTCTGTAGCTCCAGAAAATCCACTTCGAGTGCAGGGAGGTCAGAATCCAACAGCATCTGCAGTCCTTTTGAGTCTCTGAATCAGATTTTTGCTCAGGTCCCTCAATTTTAGCCAGAAAATACCTGAAATCACAGAAAAACACACAAACTCATAGTAAAGTCCAGAAAAGTGAATTTTAATTAAAAACTAATAAAAATATACTAAAAACTAACTATATCATATCAAAAACATACTAAAAACAATGCCAAAAAGTATACAAATTATCCGCTCATCAAATGTCTCTGAAGGCTAAAGTAGTGATTTGTGATTTTGAATATCTCTGATTCATTGAGTATTGATTTGTGTTTTAGATATAAAATTTGTGATAAATGATAACTGACTTCTCGTGCTGATGAAATTTGTGTTTTCCCTCAAGTTAATTTTGGTTCATGTGATTTAATAGGTGTTTAGGGTAGAAACTGAAGAGGTTTTTTTAATTGGATTTGCAAGGTGAAATTTGGTTGACTTTTGATTTAATTTGGTAACAATTTTTTATGATTGGGTTTATCTGGTTTTCATTCTTTTTGAATTTGGTAATAGGGTGATTTCTTTTTGCTGTTTTGTAGTGTTTGTTGCTGAATGATGGTTGTTCTCTCTTGCCTCTGTTTAGTAATCTTTATTGAAATTATGTACATTTTCAATGCATATTTGTACATTTTCATTGATATTATACATTGTGAATAAGTATCTGGTTAATTATTATTCCAATGTTGTGGTTAAAATTTTTGTCCAGTTGATGATTTCTGTACCGATTTCCTTTACTTGAATTTGTAAAGTTGACTGTGTTTTAAATTGGTTTGCTGCTGCCCTTTTAAGTTGCAAAATTCCTTAGGGTTTTGCAATTTCAATTGGCGGATTATCTATTTAGGTGTTGTGGTTGTCTGTTTGTTAAATTGTTGTTGTGTAGAGGTTAAGGCAGTGTATTTTTATAGCAGAAAAAAGTTATTATTTAAAAAACCAACTATTACAACTTAATAGATGGAGTGCTATGGTGGGATGGGCAAGGCAAATGGTTTGTCTCCAGATGAAAGTGAAAACGATTTATGCCTTTCAAACAACAACGTTGTTGACGAGAATGACTTAAGAAAGGTTGAGTTGTTGTCGGATGAAGATGGTCGTGAATATGGTTACGTGACTGGGTTGACTGCAGAGGATATAATGAAAAAGGTGTTTCGAAGTGAAGAGCGTGCATATGAGTTTTATGGTAGGTTTGGGAAATGCAACGGATTTGTGGTCCGTAAGGGAGACTATGCAAAGGATGAAGATGGGAGTGTAGTGAGAAGGAGGTTCTTCTGTAATCGGGCTGGCCTAAGGGATGGAAAACAATACAATAGACTAGATAGGGAGAGACGCCATAGGCCTGAGACACGCACGAATTGCCAGGCCCTGATGTCTGTATACCTTGATAAGGGTAGCTCGGTTTGGAAGGTTTGGAAAGTAATCATCGAGCATAACCATGAGTTGATACCGACGGGAATGGTTCATATGATCCGAAGTTTCCGGGCAATATCGGGTTCTGCAAAGGCCCACATGGATGGAATGCATACGTATGGGTTGCTGACATCTAAGATATTGGGGTACATGGCTGGGATTGCGGGTGGTTATTCTTCTTTGGGTTTTACCAAGAAAGACGCATACAACTATATGGATCGGTCGAAGTGTGCAAAGGTGGTTGATGGAGACATGAACGCTGCTATAGTATACCTGGAAGGTAAGGCAGCTGCTGATCCCATGTCTATGGCCCGGTACAATTTGACTGAAGAAGGTATGTTGGGAAACATGTTCTGGGCAGATGGTCCTAGCAGGGTTGATTTTCAACACTTTGGAGACGTCGTTGCATTCGATTCGACGTATAAAAAGAACAAGTACAATAGACCCCTTGTCATATTCTTAGGTTCAAACAATCACAAGCAAACAACAATTTTTGGTTTCGGTTTGGTTTTAGATGAGACAATCAGTTCATACAAGTGGATATTGGAGAACTTGTTAGAAGTCATGTGTAGAAATCTGCCCTCTGTAGTCGTTACCGACGGGGATGAATCAATGATTGCTACAGTTAGGGAGGTGTTGCCCCGGGCAACCCATAGGTTGTGTGCATGGCATCTGCAGAAGAATATTACCTCGAACACCAACGAGCAGATGTTCCGTGATGTCTTTGCCAAGTGGTTGTATGCTGACATGGAGGTTGAAGAGTTTGAGCGTGAATGGGCACAGGTTGCTGAACAGTATGGGTTACTTAATAAGTATTGGGCGTTACAGTTGTATGAAAAGAGGAAGATGTGGGCAAATGCGTACTTGCGTCGCAAGTTTTGCAATGGGTTTCGCACGACGTCACGGTGTGAGGGCATCAATTCCCATCTAAAAAAATTTCTGTCGTCTAGGCACAGTATTCTAGAGCTTGTGCAGAATCTGGAGGTACTAGTACGGGAGTACCGGAATAGTGAGCTGGTTACACAGTTCAGTTCAATTTGCGGTGTTCCCGTTATGACGACCCGTCTTGATCCCATCGAACAGTTTGCTGCATCGGTGTACACGAAGGTCATCTTCACACAAGTGAAGAAGGAGATTAAGTCTATCTCAGTCGTTAACTTCGTAAGCAAACGAAGGGTCTCAACAACCATGGTGTACACGGTTGAGGAGTATGGATTTCCCGGTCAGAATGTGGTGGCATTGTACGATCCAAAAAGAGATAGGTTGGTATGTCGATGTGGATTTTGGGAGAAAGAAGGTTTTCCTTGCAGGCATATGTTTTTTGTCATGAAGCACGAGCACGTAAAAAGAATTCCCGAAAGCTTGATTTTGAGACGATGGAGGAAGGATGTGAAGACAGTCAACAAATACACTGAGAAGACGGGACTAGAGGATGAGCGGGGTTTCTTGTTGAGACATGGAGCCCTGCATGCTGCTTTGCAGTGGATGTTGTTCGTCGGATTTAAAAATGACGATCTGTACAAGAAATGCATGAAAGGGATCAGGTAGATATGCTATGATCTAGAAGCCCGCAGCGGCAATGACATGATGGATAGGAGTCCGAACGCTGTCTGTGCTGTTCGGGATCCAACCGTTGTGCGCACCAAAGGGGCACCCAGCACACGGGGACACAAAGGTAGAAAAAGAAAGTGCACGAGATGCAGAAAAACCGAGCACACAAAGCGGAGGTGCACCGAGCCACAAAAAATCTCAACCTCAACAAGATATAAACACTGTCCTAACAAGGAAACGAGAGTTAGCAAACTCGAGGTAAACACTTGGTTGCAAACACTATATTCACTACTTAATTAGTTTTACCTCATTAAGTAAGCAATTGTATATCAATTTTGTTGTCATGTAGGCTGTTTCTCCGCACTTTAACCTGCACGCTGATCAAGGCAAACGGTTAGAAGAGGGAGATGATCATCGCAGTGAGCAAGATGGCGGAGATAACGACAGATGGGACCATGTAATAGGCACAGCGCAAAGCCAAACCAAGAACATGGGCGGAGTGGGTAACACCGTCGACTGGAACATAGAGGTAATCGACTTGTGGCTTGGTAATCTCCCTTTCGATTGTTACTCGTATTCTTATTTCTCCATCCATAGAACATGCTTTGTGGTAGGGATTGTGTTTGGGAATTTCTTGATGATATTTCATGGCGCTGTTTGTATTATGAATTTATTGTTATAGAACTTGCAAATTAGCTGCATGTACTTGATTTTGTTATAGTCATTGTGGAGTAGAAGTAGTTACTGTGATTCATTGATCTTGGGTGAGTTTGGATTAATGTGAGGTTCTTCATTGTAGGTGTTGGAAATATTGCATTTGTTACAAGATCGCTGCTGAAAGTATTGAGCACATGGTGTTCTTTGTATGGCTGGAAAAATGTTTTATACGTTACCAACTTTTTAAGGGTTCTAAATTTCCTTGGTTTGTATTCCGTTAATCCGGCTGATGCCCGGAATCATGCAGCTGCATCCAAGTTAGCATGAAAAGTAAATTATGGTGTTGTTATACCTATATATATTGGAAGAAATAGTTTTGCAGTTGAGGGCAGATTGAAAGACAGCAACATCTCTTTTTGTTAGCCATGCAATTTATAAATTTATTTCAATTTTCCTATTTCCACTTTTGATTGCATTTTAAGGCTAAAGAAATATTAGATGATATACGATCTCTCAGGTCTAGGAATTTGTATCTTGAAGCAATGCATCGCAATGTAACCCATCGAGAGAAATATAAGTTTTCACACATTTGTCTCAAGCATGGACACGCATGCACTGATTTTGAGTTCGCCCGCTTGGAGTATTATAATTTTACCTTCATTTCATTATCTTTTCTTACTTTACTAGTAAACATTTCTTGAGTGTTAGTTTATTCCAATTCTCGAGTATAAGTTTTTTCCATTATTGACATGTGTTTTTTAAGTTTGGTTTACAAGATATTCTTAATTGTATAACAAGATCTTGCATACGTAAAAATTATTATAGAGTAATTCAAAGGTTTTTTTTATTAAGTAAAAAATAACGACAACTAAAAATTTAAAAATCTTTAGTTACATGTTGTCTTGAAAGAGAATCAGTCAATTTTAATAGTTCTAACATGTAACATATATAATTAAAAGTTTAACGATAATCCAAAACTTTAATATATTTATAAAGACTAACATAATTAACGCTTAACTAAATTATATATCCTTGCAAAAGGTTTCATTGATCTAAGACAAAGTAGATGACTTAAAATCCACAACAATTTAGGAACCTTTCTTACAGGTTCTGACCATCAGTGTGGCACATCTACCCATTTTAATTACCAATTGTGGTAGCCCAAAATAACAGAAGTGCTAAACTGCATGCAACATAACAAAACCAAAAGGTTGCATGCAATGGTAGAATGAATGTTTGGAATCACAATAACACGTCACGAGAACGAAGTTCGTCCTCACCCATAAGGACTTTTCAAAAAAATAACAACCCTCTACTATATTAACTTAGATGGTCAGGCTTTGGCTGCTCATGCTGCCGGCTGCTGCATCCTCTTGCCCACCATCCTTGGTGTCATATCCATCACTGTCGAAGTAGCTCTTCACTGAGTTATCCCAAAAATATCCAGCCTTCTGACATACCTCCTCCCTCTTAGGGTTCGACTTCGACATAACCAGATCCACAGCCAACCTCATCCGAGTTTCGTCATCAACCCTCTACAAACAATAAAATGAGCAACTGCGTTACTTCCATATAGGTTCAAAGCTTTAGGGCTTTTCCAAAACATATTGCAACACACAATGAAATATAAGTCACAAGATCACATAAACCCACGTAATAGTTGCCAAGAAGCAAAATGCAGTCCGGTTAAAAGAACACCTATACATACCTCCAAGTCAAAGAATCCCCATAGATGTGACAGCTCCATCCATTAGGCAACCCAGATGCCACAATCATTGGAGTTTGGTGCTTGTTGACCCGTCGCAGGCTCTAAAAATTTGAAATTCGTGACTTGTGGTGGTTTGCTTTCTGGCCTCTCATAGAACTTTCCTTCTCGCAGCAATTGTTGAATGTACCTGGCCTGCAATGCCAAATAGACATGATACTCAAGTATAGTAAAATTAAAGGATGCTGGTCATCTTTATTTAGTAGAACAAAAGGGAATGTGACACGGTCAAACTACCACAAAATACATCTGGTTGATCCTGGCGGCACGCGTGTTTTGTGACTTGAGAGAGTCTATATAAATCAGAGATTCATTCTGGATATCGATGATCATTAGATACCCATGACGATTTAAGTGCATCGGTACAAAGATCTACGTGAAAAAATAGTTTAACATTCGGCAAGGACATCTATAGATGGATGAAACCACAAATCCATAGTCTTTTGAAATACAGAGGTATACCTTTGTGAGATCATCAGCCCGGCCCATGTAGTGTTCTCTGATGAAGGACAATGTCTCCTGGCAGAATGCGACAGGGTTCAGGGCCACCTGCTGCAATATCAATGTTGTCCGTTAGTTTTCATATTGGCACTCGTGATTACAATATACAGAAGAGAAGTTGAAGTAGTTGGTAAAGGGTTGCTAAAACATCGTTTAAAAACTTAATATAGTCGAGCATGGTTAAAATAAATTGGGGTGGACAGATGACATCATTCGGGGTTGAGGCGACATACTGCGAATGTCGTTGGAAGCCACCAGATGCGCCTATCTGCTCGCTCATCAGTCAGCATAGTAGCCAGCAGAGTCAGCACCTGCACATAGCGTCATAGGTGACGTAAAAAGTTATTGTTAAAACAAAGCTTATGAATACAACCGATTAGACTAAAACAAGTAAGAGTGAGCTGACTAAATGGTAGTTCAGAATACTTTACATCGTCCACAACTTCCTCTCCAAGTCGCAACGTCCACAAAGCTTGCCTGTCTCCCTGGCAGTGTTCATTGGGGATCAGCACCTCCCTACAAGGTTCCATCAAGCGAAATTGGAATCATTGAAAGAAAACTATAGCAAAGAATAGTTAGAAAATATAGCAGCAAAGTAAACGGGAATAAATTTACTGGGACTTCAACGTAAAACTAGGAATGTGTGAAATACATTACAACAAATTATTCATGCTGGTTATTTATAATGCATGGTTTTGGTAATTATTATATAGCAAGTAGTATTCCGTTGGACTTGATGAACCTTTTAATTTTTAATGGACTTGAAAATTTGAATGGAATGGATCAACCAAAATTCTAATTTTTTTGGGCTGCAGTATATGTAGTTGGAAAACGGGCCTAAGGCCTTCATTTAATTTTCCTATTTCTTACACAACTTGATTTTTTGGTGGCCTAAACACGCATTAAACTTTCAGTTTGCCACAAATCGAAAAATAAATGGGTTTGGGGGGTGGGGGAGCAGTTGTACTAAATTTTTTGGGATTGAGCAAAAAATAGAAAACTTTGGTGAGGAGCCATGCACAAAGATATGGATGTTACCAACTAATAAAACCTTCAAGTAATTAGCTAATGAGAAATACACAGTGCTAAACAGATGGCTTATCATGATACTTCATGAAAGAATCAAATTAATGATCTATCATGAGGAATGAAAACACAAAGTTAACATGCATACGGTGATGGCTAAAGCACCTTTACAAACCACAAGGACATGCAAGTAACAAGTGCAAACATCAAACTTTTAAAGTAATTTGACGAATGAGGGAACGTACTTCATCGACAGCTTCCGACCGAATACGTACGCAGCGACCGCTAACTCAACAGTCATAAAGTTGACACCGGCGAGGGGGCAGAACACAACGTCAATACACTGCACAGGTATCCGGCATGATATTTTATTTCTCCCACTCACAAATGTCGTGTAAACAACACAAAGGCGGGAACCAAGGAAGGTTATAGGACTTACGTGCTGGAGGTCTCCACCGTCCATGAAGCCCGGTGCACCAACTCGATAAAAGAGAGGGACTTCCTTACCACCGTTGGCACGAATGGGGTATGGACTGGAATCATTGCCAGAAACGAACTCTAGCCGCCGCTATAAAAAATTTTTCAAATGATTCCGGGAAACAAAGAAGCATTAGCTCGTGATAAAAAAATCTATATATGTTAAGAACCTCCAAATAAAACAGTGTTCATGTGAGAGACTAACAGTGAGTCCTTGCAGCATTGCTACCTTGAGTGGTTGTTGCTTCACAGTGCTAGACTATGCTGCTGGCCTTGTACCCTTGTTGTTGTCAGTATTTCTTGCAAGGTCGGGATTTGTGTTTACAGCATTCATCCCAGTGCCGATCTTGGCTATTATAGCATCGACATCGTTGGTTAGAGCCACCGCGTCGACATCCTCAGAGGCCAGCTTCGGCTTTCGGTGCCACTCCTTCTTTTGCTTCTTTGCATCATGAACAGCAAGACCATTAGTTAAACCATACCTCTCCTGGTGCGTTAGCGGCCTTTCTCGTCCGTTTGCATATTCCGACCACAGTATCTCTAGTAGGATTCCGTGACCATCAATCGTACGCTTAAGCTTCTTAATCTCCTCTGCTTGAGTCTCAACTATAGATCTAGTTGCTCCATCAGATCCGATCAAAATCTGGAAACCCAAAGAAAACAAATCTCTTAAAAAAAATAGACACACTATTGAAAGATAAAATCAACAAGAGAGGTCCATTTGGAAATAATCCTTATGCAACCCACCTCACGCACTTTGTTGAACACGTCGACGATAGGATCATCTGATGTGGAAAATGCCTCCTCGGTCACAGCCGGCATCTGCTTTGCCTCTTCCACACCGGAGTCATCTTTCGAGGTCACATGAGGACCCCTAACGTTCTGCACAGTAGCCTTCCCCTTGTTTTTCATGTCTGCCTCCAACGACCCAGAGCAAAGAAGATTGCACCAATGTACTTGGCGCCAAGTTTACACGGTCCAAATAATGAGATTCTCAGATGCAGTATCTTGGAGATATGCCATACCTCATAATGAAAACGTTGAAGTAATGGGCTCGTAGATGATAGGGCCCAATTGTTGTAGGTTCATGAAAAGAAAGGCTTGGAGTACTACAGAAAATTCACACTCTAAAAGAAGCACACGTTAGGATTAGACAGCAAAAAACACTAAAAGAGGTCCATTTTAGAGAGAGAGGGTTTGAGATATAGGATTTTTGCTTCGCACACATTCTGAGGTATTGATTATGTGATGTTGCTTCCAAAACACCCTCTCCTACTGCAACACTCAACCCTACAAAAGAGTGACTGATTGAATGCAAATGTCATTCATCAAGCCCAACTTGCAGGGCCGACTAAAAACCTATATTTGCATCAGCTTGCGACTACATCTACTGCCACCCCATTATCAATTTTTGGTCCGTTAGTTTATTTGTAAATTAGTCAACAGAACCACAACCTTGTGGCACCGTGATTTCTGCCCTCTGAGTTTAACTTTGATAATTATGGAACAAGTTGGATCCAAGGATCTAGTAGACATTAAAATATCTTAGTTTGGAAAAAATGTTGAGGCTGAAGCAGCATGTTTGAAAATAATTATTTCTCTTGAGCAAAAACTTTTTCATTAGTATACCAACATGAAAGAGTTCCCTGGTCAGAATGGAATATTTTGTTATTAGGCAAAAAATAAGATACTGACTTCTGTTCCACTCCTTTGGATATTACTTGTGCAACGAGTTGGATATAAATTCTCATGATAACACTTGTATCTAACCCCAAAATGAAATGGCATAACATTAACGACTAGATTTAATATAAGTTATTACGCAAAACATGAGCAACATAGCAACAGTAATATCAGTTTCAATCGGATATTTGCAAGCCACCCAATAAGTCTAGCCAGCAAGGAAACATTAACAAAATACAGCCAAATTACTAGTTCTAAAATACACTAACATAGAAATCCCAAATCCTGGAATACCTCCATCTGAAACATGCATTACATCCTCCAAAATGCAACCTATTCCTCTAACATCTCCCCAAACATTTCAATCTGTCCAGAAAGTTCCTCATTTTCTTTTTCTAGTGTACGAATTCGCTCTCATAATCTACCCACTTCGTCAACCCTCGACTGATTCAAACTTTCTTTGACCCAGCTCAAGATACGATAGTTATAATCATGAATGGTATAACCAGTAGCAACAAGAATTTTATCTAGCATTGTGAATGAAACTTCTTGACGAGCAACACGTTTCTGATAACACAAAGGACCATGAGCCACGAGATCTATACCTCTGCTATTGTGAGGCAGAACCACCGTAAATCCGAACAGCACACGCTCATCGTTCGTGTTGATTTCCTGAGGAACAAAAAGCGGAGAACCTATTTGAAAAAATGAACACGCCCTCATCAACATCAACTCCATATCTTCCAGATACACAAAACGGTCGTCTGTCCCCGTATCCTTAACTGCACGAGCCAAACCAATTTATTATTTTAGAATAAATTAAAATCTACATCATTACCAAAACTCTGCATTTACAGGAGTGCTACATGAAAAAAACTGATTCAAGATTAAAAATTATAAAAATAATCTTTGTGCTCACCAGTCACTCCAGTGGGGTTGCTCCCACCACTACCATCTCCACATTCCAAATTCTTAGCAGGCATGACGACCGAAGAAACTTTTTGAGACGAACGGAGTGAACAGAAAGCACCTTCTAGCAATTTTGACGGTCTTCTTCTCACCGGTTGAGGATGTGGTGTTGGCCGACGAGCAGGAGGAGATGCGGCACTACGCAGCCAAGCCAAGGTTTCCGACAGATCATGGAAGCCACAGTGTTCATTGTTCCGGAATCCGTTCACCTGAAGCTCGCATTCCTCCCATGACTTGTAAATGCCTGGGACACGTCCTCTTCGAACAGCATAGAAGGGAAAACGACCAGCTTTGGTCGCCATGAGCATTAACACATGCAACGGTTGAGGTATCTTCGAAGATTACAGAGGAAACCAAGAGTGCTGACACCACTATGAAAAGTATGAGGAAGGCATTTTATACTTCATAAGTATGAGAAAAGAATTTTATACTTCTTTTTATCCATTACCACCCGCTCCCCCTCCCACCGGCCCAACGAAAATAAAAGTGAATCTAAATGCACATTCACCTTAAACAAATTATACTCACATAAAATGGAAAAAACGATTTTTTTTAATTGTTTGTTTAGCCACATTTAAAAATATGTGTTATGAAATATAAATTAATAAAAAATATAGATTATAAATACGACTGAATCAGCAAGTAAATTAAGAAATAAATTTTTAAATTTAGAAAAAGGGAAATATTTTAAAAATATTAAACAAACACTCAATCCGGTAAAATTTATTACATTCTCAAAATATAAAAGTTTTAAAATGACGACATAAAAATAAAAACATAATATTTTATATTTATAACTAATAATGAAAATAAAAAATATAAACAAAAACATATAAATATGTGTTTTTATATTTGTATAGTTTATTATAGTTAATTAACGAAAAGATAATCAGAATTTAACAAAAAACAAATATGTGAAACTCTTTATATTCACTTGCATTTAATTTCATTAAAATTGCGACTCGTTTTTTTAGAGTAATATATAACTTTGCATTCATTTTTTGGCCTTTCCTGTGTTCAAGAAAATTATACTTGTCTCTAGAATTGTCAACCAATCACACCTTAATTGTTTGGTTATTATTTTATGATATAAAATCATACAAAAAATACTAGACAGTGAATACCTCATATAATTTTAACCAATTCTTAACGTAACTTAGATACATGATGCAACTACTACTCAATTGAATAGGAAAATAAAATATTCGCTTTCATTTCTACCAAATTGGTTTTTTTTTCTTTGTAAAAAACCAATATAAATGAATTAAAAACTGTATCAAAGGCCATGATAATATGTTATTTTCTTAAAACAGTAACCAAAAAAAATTAAGAATCCTATACTTTATTCATTAGGTAGGTAATCATTATATATAGTAAATTACATTTTCAACACATGTCAATCTCAAAATAAAAATACATGATGTTCATCCTAAACCTATCCACTCTATACTTTCATCGTGATTCGTGCAATTGAAAAGCTTCTGATGTCCTCTTCTTTAACTCTTTTGATAACCCATCCTAATCTCCTCATTTTTTTTGTGAGACCTAATCTCATCTATTTGAACTCACAGTATATGCCAAATGCATCATTATAACAACCCAAAACCTCCCACAAATAATAATAATAATAATAATAATAATAATAATAATAATAATAATAATAATAATAATAACATCGTAATTAAAATAATAAATAATTGACATGCTAACAATTTCACCATAAACTATACACTTTATTATTCTAATTCATTCCATTTTTTATAAAATACTATTTATTTTATATCATTTTTATCGATAAAATCATTTTATATAATTTATTTCGATTTTATATTTTTTAAAATTTGTAATAAGAATATAAAATGTTTAATATCTTCACCTCCTTATGGATAACTCGTTAAAAAATGTTATTAAATAATAATGTCAGGTTATAATTAATTTATTTATTCTTTGTTATACCCTTTTCTTTTGAATTTTTTAATAGTATTTTGTTTAGTACTCCATATAAGAAAATTTATTATTCAGTGTAACACCCTACCATACAGAGTCTTATGCTTAAGTCATAATTCAGAGATGGCAAGGCATTACGACCTCTAAAATAAAAATTTAGTACATATAGTAGTATGAATGATTGATTATAACTAGGAGCCTTGTAGAAAAAATGGGTAAACAAAAAAAATCGCAACTCGAAAGCGCAACACTCCGATCGATAACGTAAAGAACAAGGGATAAACCAACGCGAGATAATATATATACAAACGAGTGTCAAGAACAGAAATATCAAGGTTCAAAATCCGGTTGCGAAGATAACCGATATGAGCATAATAATATTTACATATGATAAAATAAGGAAAACCCCAAAGGAAACCCAAAGGGACACAAACACATAAAACCTATTCTCCAAAATCTCCCATAAGAGGAGTCATCACAGTTTGTATTATTTAATGGAGATAAAAGTATCTAAACAAAACATATAAACTAAACAGAGTCCCCAAGAACAAAGGATCTTCGCTAATCCAGAAGTCTCCAGCAGGCCTCAGCGAGAAACCTCACGTCCTGCATCTAAAAATCACAAAATCCGCATGGATGAGAACCAGAGGTTCCCAGCATGGTAACAGCTTCCACATATATAATACATAATAATAGAGGAAAGCCGAAGGCAATCCTAGAACTTCCTCCAGATAATTCAAAAGCTTATAAACAAGCTAAACCATAAAGGGCATCTGACTAAAGATTCTTCAGTCTAACTAATACTTCCCTTTCCAATTCCTTCAAACCTCCCATCTACCAGCAGGAGTATAATGTAGCAAACACAGTTATATCAAACAAGAAATATACAAATAGGAACAATTAAGGCATGTAGACAATTAGCAAGTAATATGCAGTCAAATAGGCAATCTCAAACAATTCATATAGTATGCATATGATGAATGCCTATCCCTAGCGGCTGATGATATCATCTGTCGGTTACCAAGCCAACCCGACATGTCCGGTAGCTAACCCAGACACAGTCTCTCTGTTGCGCATTATTATCATTAGAGGGTATCTGCGCCCTGTCGCCGTTAGAGGGTATCTGCGCCCTGTCGCCGTTAGAGGGTATCGGTGCCCTGTCACCCTTACAACCAGAGAGAAAACACAAGCATACTCGCTTACGACATAGGGTCAAAAGAGCTTCGAGTCTCAACCTGGAGTACGCGGTGGCTAGCCACTGCTTCCTTCCAGGGAAACTCTCATCTCCAACAGTGGAAGTGCAACATTCACAATTCATTCAACAGCATATATGCATTTATACTTAGCCACAATCCTGGCTCCGCCATAACACAACAATAATCTAGCCATCCGGCTCATGGTTAAATCCATAACCAGCCATTTCATTAACAAATACGGCCCTTCGGCCCATGGCATAACAAGTACTTCCACTACCATCCTCCGCATCTCACATAATCATCTTTGATCCTCATTGATCATTCATTTTTCCCTTGCTTCACTCGCAAGTTACCACATTCCCTAGCTCCTTTTCTCATTGCTAGGCATGTCATAATTATTTAAGACATAAGTGGTGAGATCAGAGGCTTAGAAGTATGAGATTTGGCTTTTAAAACTCAAAAATTAACTTTGGGATGAAAATAGGGCCATGCGCACGCGCACTCCGCGCGCACGCGTGGATGGCCACCAAAACTCATCGACGCGTATGCGTCATGCACGCTAACGCGTGGATTGAAAATTTGCCAATCGACGCGCACGCGTCAGCCACGCGTACGCGTGTGTACTCTCGTGCCCCAGGCACAAATCTGGCACAGTTCTGGCACAACTTTCTGGAAAATGGCTGGGCATTGGGTGCAGCACATCGGCGCGCCTGCGCACACCACGCGCACGCGTGGATGGCGCTTTCTGGAAGAACGGCGCGTACGCGCCAAGTGCGCCTACGCGCGGGGTATCATTCTGCTAAAAATTTTCTAAGTTAAAAAACTGCATAATTCACAAATTCAACCCCCAATCTTCCGACGGACATAACTTCCTCATTTTAAATCATTTTTCACCCGTTCTTCGAACGGCATGGACATCCCGGATCCAATTTCATTTCTAAATAGATTTGGCACAAAACAGAGATCCGTAGTCCAAGTTATGTCCCGTCAAAGTATGCCCAAAAACCAAGTTTTTCATAAAAACCACAAAGTGCCATTTTCAAAACAAGCCATTTTCAACTCTTTTCAAAATCAATCAAAACATGCCAATTTCATCCCTTTTCTTTGAAATCAATCAAAATATATCAAATTCAATATCAAGCCTCCTCAACTCACACATTGAGACTTTACCACAATTCACCAAAATCACTACCCCATCATTTTAACCCACTTCACCCAAGTGGCTCAAACTCAAACACATTGACATATCACATACCCTTTCTCATGCCAATTTTCAACAACACCAATTCCAATAAATCATCATTGTACACAATCAATGTCATACTCACCATCAACATGGTTCAACTCACAATCCAACCTTAATCAATCATCAAACATATATCATAACATGTATATTTCTCATACATCATACCATCAAGGCATCAATAATCATCATCACATATATGATCACATCATATATATCAACCATTCAACAACATCAACAATTCAATGCCTATCTTAGGGCCTCTAGCCTAAGTATTTCCTACCACATTACATATTAGATACGGGAAACCGAGACCATACCTTAGCCGATTTCTCAAGCTCAACCGGAGCACTTCCAAATTACTTATCCACAAGCTCTCAAGGCCTCAACACCTCCAAGAACAGATTTTTCACCACCAAACCCTTTTCAAGCTTTTCAATATCACCAATCAAGCTCCAATATTCACTTATACACAACCTAGGCCACAACCATCATACCCATACACAACATCTCAAAACCCAAACATCATAGAACCACAAATCACACTAGGGTTGAGAATCTTACCATATTCAAGGTCCAAGGAGACAAGATTAACCTTCTCCTTCAAGAGAGTTGGATCCTATAACATCAAAGAGCCCAAAATCTCAATATTTTTGCTCAATAAACTCAAAAACAAGGCTGGAATTTGAAAGAGCAAAACGTGGCTTACCTCAAGATTAATTATATAGTTTTTGTAGAGCTCTTCGCAGTGAACACGTGGCCACAAACGAAGCGGCAATCAGAGCTCTAGATCAAAAGTTATGGTGATTTGAAGATCAAGTGAGAGATAGAAGTTTGAGAGAGTATTTTTCCCACATTCTCTCTAACTTTCAGCGTATGTGTGTGTGTAATGAGGAGAGAGAGTGCTGAAAACTAGGGTTTTGGTTTAGCTATGTTGGGCCAAGGGCCCACTTTGGATCCGGTTGGCCCGGTTTGGCCCGTTCGGTCCAATCTTGGTCAGAATTCTATAAAATTGGTACCGAAATTATCGTCTCAATCTCCTCTATCACATTAAGCCATAAAAATCACATTTTGGGCTTTCTAGAATAAATTCTCATTTATGGGTTAATTAGCCGTTAATTAACTGGGTCTTACATTCTACCCACCTAATTGGGAATTTCGCCCAAAAAATTCAAATGCAATTACCTGAGAATAAATGCAGATAATTCGTTCGCATCTCCGACTCAAGTTCCCAAGTGTGTTCCTCAACACCGCCTCGACTCCATGCCACTTTGACTAATGAAACCTCTTTTCCACGCAACCGTTTGATACTAGTATCATCAATTCTGACTGGAGCCACTGGAAGCGTCAAATCTTCCATTAACTGAACCGACTCAGGTTCTAACACATGGCTAGCATCAGGAGTGTACTTCCGAAGCTGCAACACGTGAAACACGTCGTGCAGGTTCGAAAGATGAGGTGGTAGAGCCATTCGATATACCACCGGTCCAATCCTCTCCAGGATTTGAAATGGACCAATGTATCGAGGATTCAACTTCTTTGCTTTAATTGCCCTACCTACTCCCGTGGTCAGAGTAACCTTAAGGAAAGCATGGTCTCCTTCCTCAAATTCTAAGGGCTTTCGCTTCTGATCGGCGTAACTCTTTTGACGACTCTGCGCCGTAAGCATCCTATCACGGATTTTCTTGACTTGTTCAATGGTCTCAGCTATCATCTCCGGCCCCAACAAGCCTTTCTCTCCAGCTTCATACCAACATAGTAGAGATTGACATTTCCTCCCATACAAGGCCTCATACGGAGCCATTCCAATGCTCGCATGATAACTATTATTGTATGCAAACTTCACTAATGGCATATACCGATCCCAACTCGCCGGTTGGTCCAAAACACAAGCTCTCAATATATCCTATAGTGTTTGGATCGTCCTCTCGGATTGACCATCTGTTTGAGGATGGTAAGCCGTGCTCAAGCTTAATCGAGTTCCAAAATTTTTCTGAAATGCACCCCAAAATCTTGAAGTGAAACGAGGATCTCTATCAGAGATTATAGTAGTAGGTACACCATGAAGTCTCACGATCTCCGTTATGTATAACCGTGCTAGCTCCTCAAGGGTGTAAGTCATACGAATGGGTAAAAAGTGAGCTGACTTCGTCAGTCGGTCCACAATCACCCAAATAGCTTCAAAACCAACCCTAGTCCTTAGCAATCCCGACACAAAGTCCATTGCAATACTTTCCCACTTCCATTGTGGAATCTCTAAAGGTTGCAACATCCCGGAAGGTCTTTGATGTTCAATCTTTATCTTTTTACAAGTTAGGCACTTTGATACATATTCTGCCACATCATTCTTCATACCCGGCCACCAAAACATCACCTTTAAATCATGGTACATCTTAGTACTTCCCGGGTGAATGGAGAAGCCGCTTTTGTGTGCCCCTTTTAAGATATCCTGCCTCCAAGTGCCAACATCCGGCACAATGATCCTGCCCTTGAATCTCCATAACCCATCTATCTCTTCTGACACTTTTCACTGTTTTCCTTGTTCAATGGCCGGTAACACCTTCCATAACGCTTCATCATTTTCATGAGCCTTTAGGAGTTCGGACTTAAAGTCACTTGAGATTTCTAATCGGCTCAAACACAAGGTTCCGGATACTTCTCGAGCACCATTTTTCAGACTCTCGAATCCCTTGAGCAATTTCTCCTCTTGGAGCATCATCCAAGCCGCATATAACGACTTCCGACTTAACGCATCCGCCACTACATTCGCCTTTTCCGGATGGTAATTCAACTTAAAGTCGTAGTCCTTCAATAATTCCCTCCACCTTCTCTGCCTCATATTAAGCTCTTTCTGATCAAAGAGATATTTCAAACTCTTGTGATCGGAGAAGACTTGGAACTTAACCCCATAGAGATAATGCCTCCACACCTTCAAGGCAAACACAACCGCAGCAAGCTCCAAATCGTGCGTAGGATAATTAACTTCATGCGGTCTCAACTGCCGTGAGGCATACGCCACCACATTATGATGCTGCATCAGCACGCACCCTAAACCTTTTAATGAGGCATCACAGTACACCTCAAATGGCTCGTTCGGCTCAGGTAGCACTAACACAGGTGCAGTAGTCAACTTTTTCTTCAATGTCTGAAAGCTCTCCTCGCATTCAGGAGTCCAAACAAACGGAGTGTCTTTGCGGGTTAACTTTGTCATTGGCAAGGCTATCTGTGAAAAGCACTTGATAAATCTTCGATAATAGCCAACTAAGCCCAGAAAACTCCTTATCTCTGTTACGGTGGTTGGATGCTTCCAATCCATCACAGCCTCCACCTTAGTTGGATCTACGGCTATTCCCTTCTTACTCACCACGTGACCCAAAAACTTCACCTCACTCTTCCAAAGCTCACACTTAGACAGTTTTGCATAAAGTTTCTTCTCCTTTAGAATCTACAACACGGTCCTCAAGTGTTCCGCATGCTCTTCTTCAGTGTTTGGAATAAATTAGTATGTCGTCAATGAAGACAACAACAAATTTATTCAGAAACGGACGAGAAAACTCTGTTCATGTAATTCATGAATACTGCAGGAGCGTTCGTCAACCCAAAGGACATTACAATGTACTCAAATGACCATAATGAGTCCTAAAAGCGGTCTTAGGGATATCCTCACCCTCACCCTTATCTGGTGATAACCGGATCACAAATCGATATTGGAGAAAACTCCAGCTCCTTGCAACTGATCTATGAGATCATCAATTCTCGGCAATGGGTACTTATTCTTTATTGTGACCTTGTTCAGCTGCCTGTAATCCACACAGAGCCGCATACTCCCATCTTTCTTCTTTACCAGTAACACTGGAGTACCCCACAGAGAGACACTTGGTCGGATAAAATTCTTTCCCAACAAATCCTCTAACTGAGACTTTAGCTCGTTCATCTTTAACGGTGACATCCTATAAGGAGCACTTGAGATTGGTCCCGCCCCGGGCACCAACTCAATAGCAAACTCAACCTCTCGGTTAGGTGGAAACTCATCAATATCATCGAAAAACACTTCCGAAAACTCACACACAACTGGAATCTGCTCCAACCTTTGATCATCACCCGAAACTCCCGCGGTTAACAACAGGATACCCTGACATTCGGTTCCGGAACAGTTCACCATCATTGAATTCAAGTAATAATTATTCACCACGACCGGCCCTTCTGTATCCTCCGGCATAAAGTACACCGACTTTGCAGAATAATCAAGCAGGACATGGTTCTTAGATAACCAGTCCAATCCCAAGATAAGATCAAGACCGATCATCGGTAAGTAGACTAAATTATGAACAAAATCACGTTTCTTGAACCTAAAGGAAACTTCCGAGCATCCTAGCCTAGTTACCATGGCTTCATAGGTAGCATTATACACTTTTAGGTCATAACCTAAGGTTAAAATCTTCAATCCTAACTCATGGGCTTTCTCAAATGCAATGAATGAATGCGATGTTCCCGAATCAAATAAAGCATTTAAAGTTTGACCAGCCATTTCACATTTACCTCGGATAAGTGTCTCGGATCCCTTGACACCTATAACTGAGGTGGTGAACACCCGACCAGTCTACTGTGCTTTCCCTGCACCTTGTTTTTTTTTCTTCTCTGGACAGGTTGGGACCTTATGTCCTGCTTTACCACAGTAATAGCACAAACCCCATCCGGCCATACACGGGGACCACGGATGGTGACTTTCACACCTAGCACAAGCTTGCTCATTCTGTGGCTACTTTCCAAACCTTTTCCCTTGGGAGTTGTTGTTGTTGGGCCTCCTGAAAGAACTTCCCCACTTGAAAGGCGAACCTCTAGGTGCAAAGCTCTTCCCTCAGTTCTACGGGAATGGTCCCTTGTGACTTCCTCTCTCAGCGGCTGCCTTCTTCACACACTCTTCAGCAATCCTACACTTGTTTACCATCACAGAGAAAGTTCTGACCTCTATTGGTCCCCGAGCTCTATTTTCGTCATTGCCACGATTGTTCATCTGTTGCCCAAGAGCTTCAGCAGTGGCTTGCATCGCAGCAGCCACGTTCTCCAACGCAGTCATAAGGTTTACCGGGTCATTAGAGTTAACCTCAGGTGCACGAGCATTAGTACGACCCCTACCACGGCCTCTACCACGGCCTCTACCGCGTCCACGAGGCGCCATCTGGTTCCTATACACACCAAATAATCGATATTAAGTTGATCAGTCTCAATATCAGAAGTTTAGTGCTTCAAAGTCCCAAATGCATGCTCATGAATGTTTATGCCAATTATATCAAGCAGATATACTAATAGCACATAACACACATACAGAGAATGCATAGAAGCATAGTCAGTCCATCCCTCAGGCTCTACAGGAACGAACTGCTCTGATACCATAATGTAACACCCTACCATACAGAGTCTTATGCTTAAGTCATAATTCAGAGATGGCAAGGCATTACGACCTCTAAAATAAAAATTTAGTACATATAGTAGTATGAATGATTGATTATAACTAGGAGCCTTGTAGAAAAAAGGGGTAAAAAAAAATCGCAACTCGAAAGCGCAACACTCCGATCAATAACGTAACGAACAAGGGATAAACCAACGCGAGATAATATATATACAAACGAGTGTCAAGAAAAGAAATATCAAGACTCAAATCCGGTTGCGAAGATAACCGATTTGAGCATAATAATATTTACATATGATAAAAAAGGAAAACCCCAAAGGAAACCCAAAGGGACACAAACACATAAAACCTATTCTCCAAAATCTCCCATAAGAGGAGTCATCACAGTTTGTATTATTTAATGGAGATAAAAGTATCTAAGCAAAACATATAAACTAAATAGAGTCCCCAAGAACAAAGGATCTTCGCTAATCCAGAAGTCTCCAGCAGGCCTCAGCGAGAAACCTCACGTCCTGCATCTGAAAACCACAAAATCCGCATGGGTGAGAACCAGAGGTTCCCAGCATGGTAACAGCTTCCACATATATAATACATAATAATAGAGGAAAGCCGAAGGCAATCCTAGAACTTCCTCCAGATAATTCAAAAGCTTATAAACAAGCTAAACCATAAAGGGCATCTGACTAAAGATTCTTCAGTCTAACTAATACTTCCCTTTCCAATTCCTTCAGACCTCCCATCCACCAGCAGGAGTATAATGTAGCAAACACAATTATATCAAACAAGAAATATACAAATAGGAATAATTAAGGCATTTAGACAATTAGCAAGTAATATGTAGTCAAATAGGCAATCTCAAACAATTCATATAGTATGCATATGATGAATGCCTGTCCCTAGCGGCTGATGATATCATCTGTCGGTTACCAAGCCAACCCGACATGTCCGGTAGCTAACCCGGACACAGTCTCTCTGTTGCGCATTATTATCATTAGAGGGTATCTGCGCCCTGTCGCCGTTAGATGGTATTTGCGCCCTGTCGCCGTTAGAGGGTATATACGCCCTGTCGCCATTAGAGAGTATCGGTGCCCTGTCACCCTTACAACCAGAGAGAAAACACAAGCATACTCGCTTACGACATAGGGTCAAAAGAGCTTCGAGTCTCAACCTGGAGCACGTGGTGGCTAGCCACTGCTTCCTTCCAAGGAAACTCTTATCTCCAACAGTGGAAGTGCAACATTCACAATTCATTCAACAGCATATATGCATTTATACTTAGCCATAATCATGGCTCCGCCATAACACGGCAATAATCTAGCCATCCGGCTCATGGTTAAATCCATAACCAGCCATTTCATTAACAAATACGGCTCTTCGGCCCATGGCATAACAAGCACTTCCACCACCATCCTCCGCATCTCACATAATCATCTTTGATCCTCATTGATCATTCATTTTTCCCTTGCTTCACTCGCAAGTTACCACAATCTGAAAAGGTTCACCCAGTTATGTGTCTGTGGCATTTATGTATCCGGTGGTAATATTGGAAAACAAAGTGCTTAGGGCCACGGCCAAGACTCAAAAAGTAGCTGTGTTCAAGAATCAACATACTTAACTAGGAGAATCAATAACACTATCTGAAATTCTAAGTTCCTAGAGAAGCCAATCATTCAAAACTTCAAAGGAAAAAGTGAGATGCCAAAACTGTTCAGAAGCAAAAAGCTACAAGTCCCGCTCATTTAATTAGAATTATATTCATTGATATTCTAAATTTATAGTATATTCTCTTCTTTTTATCCTATTTTATTTTCAGTTGCTTGGGGACAAGCAACAATTTAAGTTTGGTGTTGTGATGAGCGGATAATTTATACGCTTTTTGGCATTGTTTTTAGGTAGTTTTTAGTAAGTTCAAGCTACTTTTAGGGATGTTTTCATTAGTTTTTATGATAAATTCACATTTCTGGACTTTACTATGAGTTTGTGTGTTTTTCTGTGATTTCAGGTAATTTCTGGCTGAAATTGAGGGACTTGAGCAAAACTCTGAAAAAGGCTGACAAAAGGACTGCTGATGTTGTTGGAATCTGACCTCCCTACACTCAAAATGGATTTTCTGGAGCTACAGAACTCCAAATGGCGCGCTCTCAACGGCGTTGAAAAGTAGACATCCAGGGCTTTCCAGCAATATATAATAGTCCATACTTTATTCGGAAATTGACGACATAACTTGGCGTTGAACGCCAAGTACATGCTGCTGTCTGGAGTTAAACGCTAGAAAAACGTCATGATCCGGAGTTGAACGCCCAAAACACGTCATAACTCAGAGTTCAACTCCAAGAGAAGCCTCAGCTCGTGGATAGACCAAGCTCAGCCCAAACATACACCAAGTGGGCCCCGGAAGTGGATTTATGCATCAATTACTTACTCATGTAAACCCTAGGAGCTAGTTTATTATAAATAGAACATTTAACTAATGTATTTGACATCTCTTGACCATTCGGTCTTTTGATCACTTTGGGGGCTGGCCATTCGGCCATGCCTGAACCTTTTACTTATGTATTTTCAACGGTGGAGTTTCTGCACACCATAGATTAAGGGTGTGGAGCTCTGCTGTACCTCAAGTATTAATGCAATTCTATTTTCTTCCATTCAATTCAACTTGTTCTTATTCCAAGATATACGTTGCACTTAACTTTGATGAATGTGATGATCCGTGACACTCATCATCATTCTCACTTATGAACGCGCGTGATTGACAACCACTTCCGTTCTACCTTAGGCCGGGCACATATCTCTTAGATTCCCCAACAAAATCTTCGTGGTATAAGCTAGATAGATGGCGGCATTCATGAGGATCCGAAAAGTCTAACCTTGTCTGTGGTATTCCGAGTAGGATCCTGGGAATCCGGAAAGTCTAACCTTGTCTGTGGTATTCCGAGTAGGATTCCGGTAATGAATGACTGTGACGTGCTTCAGACTTGCAAGTGCTGGGCGTTAGTGACAGACACAAAAGAATCAAGGGATTCTATTCCAGCAGGAGCGGGAACCAACCTGTGATTAGCCGTGCTGTGACAGAGCGCATGAGCGTAGTTTTCACTGCGAGGATGGGATGTAACCTTCGGCCATTGTGATGCCTCCAGACGATTAGCCATGCGAGTGACAGCGCAGAGGACCATTTTTCAGAGAGGATACAAAGTAGCCATCGTCGAACGGTGAACCCCTATACACAGCTTGCCATGGAAAGGAGTAAGAAGGATTGAGTTGAAGCAGTAGAAAAGCAGGCTTTCTCGAGCCATACAGTATCTCCATTCGTCTATCTGAAATTCCCACTATTGATTTACATAAGTATTCTATCCCTTTTATTATTTCTTTTTATTATTAATTTTTGAAACCCAAAACTGTTTAATCTGCCTAACTGAGATTTACAAGGTGACCATAGCTTGCTTCATACCAACAATCTCTGTGGGATCGACCCTTACTCGCGTAAGGTTTATTACTTGGACGACCCAGTACACTTGCTGGTTAGTTGAACGGAGTTGTGAATTCAACTGGTGCCACAATAATGATTTCATACAAATACAAAAGAATATGGATCACAATTTCGTCCACCAAGTTTTTGGCGCCGTTGCCGGGGATTGTTCGAGTATGGACAACTGACGGTTCATCTTGTTGCTCAGATTAGGTAATTTTCTTTTCAAAATTTTTTTTTTAAAATTTTTCTTTTCTTTTTCGTTTTTACAAACTTTATTTTCGAAAAAAAATTAATAAAAATCCAAAAAAAATCATAAAATCATAAAAACAAAAAATATTTTGTATTCTTGTTTGAGTCTTGAGTCAATTTTTAAGTTTGGTGTCAATTGCATGCTTTAAAAATCTTTTCTTGCATTTTTCGAAAAAATCCATGCATTCATAGTGTTCTTCATGATCTTCAAGTTGTTCTTGATAAGTCCTCTTGTTTGATCTTGATGATTTCTTGTTTTGTGTCTTATGTTGTTTTTCATGTGCATCTTGGCATTCATATTTTCCATGCATTAAAGATTTCTAAGTTTGGTGTCTTGCATATTTTCTTTGCATCAAAAATTTTTCAAAAATATGTTCTTGATGTTCATCATGATCTTCAAAGTGTTCTTGGTGTTCATCTTGACATTCATAGTGTTCTTGCATGCATCTTGTGTTTTGATCCAAAATTTTTATGTTTTGGGTCATGTTTGTGTTTTTCTCTCTCCTCATTAAAAATTCAAAAATAAAAAAATATCTTTTCCTTATTTCCCTCCAAATTTTCGAAATTTTAGGTTGACTTGGTCAAAATTTTTCAAAATTAGTTGTTTCTTACAAGTCAAGTCAAAATTTCAAATTTTAAAAATCTTATCTTTTCAAAATCTTTTTCATTTTTTTTCTATTTTTCGAAAATTTTAAAAATTATTTTTCAAAAATCTTTTTCTTATCTTTTATATCTAATTTTCAAAAATTAGCTAACAATTAATGTGATTGGTTCAAAAATTTGAAGTTTGTTACTTTCTTGATAAGAAAGGTTCAATCTTTAAATTCTAGAATCTTATCTTGTAGTTTCTTGTTAGTTAAGTCATTTTAAAAATTAAATCTTTTTCAAAATATCTTTTTATTAAAATTTTTATCTTATCTTTTTATCTTATCCTCCTCAAAATTTTATCTTTTTCAAAATTTGATTTCAAAATACCTTATCTAACTTCTTATCTTCTTATCTTTTTCAAATTTGATTTCAAATCTTTTTCAATCAACTAACTAACTTTTTGTTTGTTTCTTATTTTTTTCAAAACCACCTAACTACTTTTCCCTCTCTAATTTTCGAAAATATCTCATCCCTTTTTCAAAAATTCTTTTTAATTGTTTTAAATTTTAATTTTCATCTTATTTTATATTTATTTTTCGAAAATTACTAATCCCTTTTCAAAATTATTTTCGAAATCTCCCTTCTCTTTCCTTCTACTATTTAATTATTTAATTACTAACACTTCTCTTCACCTCTCTTCATCCAAAAATCCGAATCTCCTTCTTCATTCTTCTACCCCCTTCTTCTTCTACTAACATAAAGGAATCTCTATACTGTGACATAGAGGATTTTTCTTCTTTTCTTGTTTTCTTCTCTTTCATATGAGCAGGAACAAGGATAAAGACACTCTTGTTGAAATTGATCCAGAACCTGAAAGGACTCTGAGGAGAAAATTAAGAGAAGCTAAATTACAACAATCCAGAAACAACCTTTCAGAAATTTTCGAACAAGAGAAGGAGATGGCAGCCGAAAATAATAATAATAATGCAAGGAGAATTCTTGGTGACTTCACAAAGCCAACGTCCAAGTTTGATGGAAGAAGCATCTCCATCCCTGCCATTGGAGCCAACAACTTTGAGCTGAAACCTCAGCTAGTTGCTTTAATGCAACAAAACTGCAAGTTTTATGGACTTCCATCTGAAGATCCCTATCAGTTCTTAACTGAGTTCTTGCAGATCTGTGAGACTGTAAAGACGAATGGAGTTGATCTTGAAGTCTACAGATTCATGCTTTTCCCTTTTGCTGTAAGAGACAGAGCTAGAATATGGTTGGATTCACAACCTAAGGATAGCCTGGACTCCTGGGATAAGCTGGTCACAGCCTTCTTGGATAAATTCTTTCCTCCTCAAAAGCTGAGCAAGCTGAGAGTGGATGTTCAAACCTTCAAACAAAAAGATGGTGAATCCCTCTATGAAGCTTGGGAAAGATACAAGCAGCTGACCAAAAGATGTCCATCTGACATGTTTTCAGAATGGACCATATTAGATATATTCTATTATGGTCTCTCTGAATTTTCGAAAATGTCATTGGACCGTTCTGCAGGTAGATCTATTCACCTAAAGAAAACGCTTGAAGAGGCTCAAGAACTCATTGACATGGTTGCAAACAACCAATTCATGTACACTTCTGAGAGGAATTCCGTGAATAATGGGATACCTCAGAAGAAAGGATTCTTGAAATTGATGCTCTGAATGCCATATTGCTCAGAACAAAGTGTTGACTCAACAGGTCAACATGATCTCTCAAAATCTGAATGGATGGCAACATGCATCCAACAGTATTAGAGAAGCAGCTTCTGAAGAAGCTTATGATCCTGAGAACCCTGCCATGGCAGAGGTTAATTACATGGTGTGGAACTTATGGAAATCCACCATGGATAACTCTAACAATGGTGGACGCAATAGGCTGAGTAATAGTAAGCCATATCCATCATCTTCTCAGCAACAGACAGAGAATTCTGAACAAAACACTTCTAATTTAGCCAATATAGTCTCTGATCTGTCAAAGGCCACTTTCAGTTTCATGAATGAAACAAGATCCTCCATTAGAAATTTGGAGGCACAAGTGGGTCAGCTGAGTAAGAAAGTCATTGAAACTCCTCCCAGTATTCTCCCAAGCAATACAGAAGAGAATCCAAAAGGAGAGTGCAAGGCCATTGATTTGATCAACATGGCCGAATGCATAAGGGTGGAGGAGGACGAAACTCCTAGTGAGGAAGACCTCCTAGGACGTCCCTCAAGCAAGAAGGAGTTTCCTAGGATCCAAAGGAATCTGAGGCTCATATAGAGACCATAGAGATTCCATTAAGTTTCCTTCTGCCATTCATGAGCTCTGAAGACTATTCTTCCTCTGAAGAGGATGAAGATGTAACTGGAGAGCAAGTTGCTCAATACTTAGGAGCTATCATGAAGCTGAATGCCAAGTTGTTTGGTAATGAGACTTGGAAAAGTGAACTTCCCTTGCTCATTAGTGAACTAGATACTTGGATTCAGAAAACTCTACCTCAAAAGAAACAAGATCCTGGCAAGTTCTTAATACCTTGCACCATAGGCACCATGAACTTTGCAAAAGCTCTGTGTGATCTGGGGTCAGGGATAAATCTTATGCCACTCTCTGTAATGGAGAAGCTGGGGATCATTGAGGTACAACCTGCCTTGTTCTCATTACAATTGGCAGACAAGTCATTGAGACAAGCTTATGGATTAGTAGAGGACGTGCTAGTAAAGGTTGAAGGCCTTTACATCCCTGCTGATTTCATAATCTTAGACACTAGGAAGGAAGAGGATGATTGCATCATCCTTGGAAGACCCTTCCTAGCCACAGCAGGAGCTGTGATAGATGTCAACAGAGGTGAATTAGTCCTTCAATTGAATGGGGACTACCTTGTGTTTAAGGCACATGGTCATCCCTCTGTGACAAAAGAGAGTAAGCATGAAGAGCTTCTCTCAGTTCAGGGTCAAGAAGAGCCCCCACAGTCAAACTCTAAGTTTGGTGTTGGGAGGCCACAACCAAACTCTAAGTTTGGTGTTAAGATCCTATATCCAAACTCTAAGTTTGGTGTTGGGACTATACAACATTGACTTGATCACTTTGTGGCTCCATGAGAGCCACTGTCAAGCTATTGACATTAAAGAAGCGCTTGTTGGGAGGTAACCCAATTTTATTTATCTAATTTCTATTTTATACTATTTTATTGTTATTTTGTGTTTTATTAGGTACATGATCATGAAGAGTCACGAAAAAATCATAAAATTAAAAACAGAATCAAAAACAGCAGAAGAAAAAAATTCGCACCCTGGAGGACGCACAGGCTGGCGTTCAACGCCAGTAAGGTGCACTGGCCGGCGTTCAACGCCAGAACAGAGCACCATTCTGGCGCTGAACGCCAGAAACAAGCAACATCCTGGCGCTGAACGCCAGGAATGTGCCCAGAATGGAAAAACTGGCGCTGAACGCCAGTAACAAGCATGAAACTGGCGTTCAACGCCAGAAACATGCTTTACATGGGCGTTGAACGCCCAGAACGTGCACCAATGGGCGTTTAAACGCCAGAAGGATGTGCCAAGGCATTTTACATGCCTATTTGGTGCAAGGATGGAATTCCTTGACACCTCAGGACCTGTGGACCCCACAGGATCACCTCAGGATCTGTGGACCCCACAGGATCCCCACCTACCATATTCCCACCCTACCTCTTAATCCTAATCACACTCTCCTAATCCCCATGTCACACTTCCCAACACCTTTCACCAATCACCTCAATTCCTATTCCCAATTACCCCCTTCACCACTCACATCCTTCCACTCTTCCCTATACACCCCACCTACCTTCAAATATTCAAAAACAATTTTTCCACCCATTCCCACCCAAAATGGCTGAACATGACCTCCCCCCTCTCTTAAATAAATACCCTTCCATTCTACTTCATTTTCACACAACACAAACCCCTCTTCTCCCACTTAGCCGAACCTACTCCTCTCCCTCTCCTCCATATTCTCTTCTTCTTCTCCTTCTCTTCTTTCTTTTATTGCTCGAGGGCGAGCAATATTTTAAGTTTGGTGTGGTAAAAGCATAAGTTTTTTTTTTTGTTTTTCCATTACCAATGGCACCTAAGGCCGGAGTATCCTCTAGAAAAGGAAAAGGAAAGACAAAAGCTTCCACCTCTGAGTCATGGGAGATGGAAAGATTCATCTCCAAGAGCCATCAAGACCACTTCTATGATATTGTTGCAAAGAAAAAGGTGATCCCTGAGGTCCCTTTCAAGCTCAAAAAGAATGAGTATCCGGAGATCCGACATGAAATCCTAAGAAGAGGTTGGGAAGTCCTAACCAACCCCATGCAACAAGTCAGAATCTTAATGGTTCAAGAGTTCTATGCCAATGCATGGATCACTAGGAACCATGATCAAAGTATGAACCCGAGTCCAAAGAATTATCTCACAATGGTTCGGGGGAAATACTTAGATTTTAGTCCGGAAAATGTGAGGTTGGCGTTTCACTTACCCATGATGCAAGGAGATGAACGCCCCTACACTAGAAGGGTCAACTTTAATCAAAGGTTGGACCAAGTCCTTATGGACATATGTGTGGAAGGAGCTCAGTGGAAGAGAGACTCCAAAGGCAATCCAGTCCAACTAAGAAGACTGGACCTCAAGCCTGTGGCTAGAGGATGGTTGGAGTTCATTCAACGCTCCATCATTCCTACAAGCAACCGATCTGAAGTTACTGTGGATCGGGCCATCATGATTTATGGCATCATGATTGGAGAGGAAGTAGAAGTTCATGAGGTCATCTCCAATGAAATCTACAAAATAGCCGACAAGCCCTCACCTATGGCACGGCTAGCTTTTCCTCACCTTATTTGCCATCTATGTTACTCAGTGGAGTTATCATAGAAGGAGACATCCTCATTGAAGAGGATAAGCCCATCACCAAGAAGAGGATGGAGCAAGCAAGAGAAGCCCTTCACGGTTCTCAAGAGATGCATGAGGAAGCTCATCATCAAGAAATCCCTGAGATGCCTCAAGGGATGCACTTCCCTCCCAACAAAATATTGGGAGCAACTCAACACCTCCTTAGAAGATTTAAGCCACAATGTGGAGCAATTAAGGGTGGAACATCATGAGCACTCCATCATTCTCCATGAAATAGAGAAGATCAAAGAGCAATGAGGGAGGAGCAACAAAGGCAAGGAAGGGACATAGAAGAGCTTAAGAACATCATTGGTTCTTCAAGAAGAAGACGCCACTAAAGGTGGACTCATTCCTTGTTCTTTATTTCTTTCTGCTTTTCGGTTTTTAATATTGTGTTTATCTATGTTTTGTGTCTTTATTTCATGATCATTAGTATGTAACCATGCCTTAAAGCTATGAATAAAATCCATTAATCCTTCACCTCTCTTAAATGAAAAATGTTTTAATTCAAAAGAACAAGAAGTACATGAATTTCGAATTTATCCTTGAATTTAATTTAATTATATTGATGTGGTGACAACACTTTTTGTTTTCTGAATGAATGCTTGAATAGTGCATATATCTTTTGATCTTGTTGTTTATGAATGTTAAAATTGTTGGCTCTTGAAAGAATGATGAACAAAGAGAAATGCTATTGAGGATCTGAAAAATCATGAAATTGATTCTTGAAGCAAGAAAAAGCAGTGAAAAAGAAAGCTTGCGAAAAAAAAAAAGAGAAGGAGTAGTAGAAAAAGCCAATAGCCCTTAAAACCAAAAGGCAAGGGTAAAAAGGATCCAAGGCTTTGAGCATCAATGGATAGGAGGGCCCAAGGAAATTAAATCCAGGCCTAAGCGGCTAAATCAAGCTGTCCCTAACCATGTGCTTGTGTCATGAAGGTCCAAGTGAAAAGCTTGAGACTGAGTGGTTAAAGTCGTGATCCAAAGCAAAAGAGTGTGCTTAAGAGCTCTGGACACCACTAACTGGGGACTTTAGCAAAGCTAAGTCACAATCTGAAAGGTTCACCAGTTATGTGTCTGTGGCATTATGTATCCGGTGGTAATACTGGAAAACAAAGTGCTTAGGGCCACGGCCAAGACTCAAAAAGTAGCTGTGTTCAAGAATCAACATACTTAACTAGGAGAATCAATAACACTATCTGAAATTCTAAGTTCCTAGAGAAGCCAATCATTCAAAACTTCAAAGGAAAAAGTGAGATGCCAAAACTGTTCAGAAGCAAAAAGCTACAAGTCCGCTCATTTAATTAGAATTATATTCATTGATATTCTAAATTTATAGTATATTCTTCTTTTATCCTATTTTATTTTCAGTTGCTTGGGGACAAGCAACAATTTAAGTTTGGTGTTGTGATGAGCGGATAATTTATACGCTTTTTGGCATTGTTTTTAGGTAGTTTTTAGTAAGTTCAAGCTACTTTTAGGGATGTTTTCATTAGTTTTTATGATAAATTCACATTTTTGGACTTTACTATGAGTTTGTGTATTTTTCTGTGATTTCAGGTAATTTCTGGCTGAAATTGAGGGACTTGAGCAAAACTCTGAAAAAGGCTGACAAAAGGACTGCTGATGCTGTTGGAATCTGACCTCCCTGCACTCAAAATGGATTTTCTGGAGCTACAGAACTCCAAATGGTGCGTTCTCAACGGATCCCTTGACACCTATAACTGAGGTGGTGAACACCCGACCAGTCTACTGTGCTTTCCCTGCACCTTGTTTTTTTTTCTTCTCCGGACAGGTTGGGACCTTATGTCCTGCTTTACCACAGTAATAGCATAAACCCCATCCGGCCATACACGGGGACCGCGGATGGTGACTTTCACACCTAGCACAAGCTTGCTCATTTTGTGGCTACTTTCCAAACCTTTTCCCTTGGGAGTTGTTGTTGTTGGGCCTCCTGAAAGAACTTCCCCACTTGAAAGGCGAACCTCTAGGTGCAAAGCTCTTCCCTCAGTTCTACGGGAATGGTCCCTTGTGACTTCCTCTCTCAGCGGCTGCCTTCTTCACACTCTTCAGCAATCCTACACTTGTTACCATCACAGAGAAAGTTCTGACTCTATTGGTTAACCTCAGGTGCACGAGCATAGTACGACCCCTACCACGGCCTCTACCACGGCCTCTACCGCGTCCACGAGGCGCCATCTGGTTCCTATACACACCAAATAATCGATATTAAGTTGATCAGTCTCAATATCGGAAGTTTAGTGCTTCAAAGTCCCAAATGCATGCTCATGAACGTTTATGCCAATTATATCAAGCAGATATACTAATAGCACATAACACACATACAGAGAATGCATAGAAGCATAGTCAGTCCATCCCTCAGGCTCTACAGGAACGAACTGCTCTGATACCATAATGTAACACCCTACCATACAGAGTCTTATGTTTAAGTCATAATTCAGAGATGGCAAGGCATTACGACCTCTAAAATAAAAATTTAGTACATATAGTAGTATGAATGATTGATTATAACTAGGAGCCTTGTAGAAAAAAGGGGTAAAAAAAAATCGCAACTCGAAAGCGCAACACTCCGATCAATAACGTAACGAACAAGGGATAAACCAACGCGAGATAATATATATACAAACGAGTGTCAAGAAAAGAAATATCAAGGCTCAAAATCCGGTTGCGAAGATAACCGATTTGAGCATAATAATATTTACATATGATAAAAAAGGAAAACCCCAAAGGAAACCCAAAGGGACACAAACACATAAAACCTATTCTCCAAAATCTCCCATAAGAGGAGTCATCACAGTTTGTATTATTTAATGGAGATAAAAGTATCTAAGCAAAACATATAAACTAAACAGAGTCCCCAAGAACAAAGGATCTTCGCTAATCCAGAAGTCTCCAGCAGGCCTCAGCGAGAAACCTCACGTCCTGCATCTGAAAACCATAAAATCTGCATGGGTGAGAACCAGAGGTTCCCAGCATGGTAACAGCTTCCACATATATAATACATAATAATAGAGGAAAGCCGAAGGCAATCCTAGAACTTCCTTCAGATAATTCAAAAGCTTATAAACAAGCTAAACCATAAAGGGCATCTGACTAAAGATTCTTCAGTCTAACTAATACTTCCCTTTCCAATTCCTTCAGACCTCCCATCCACCAGCAGGAGTATAATGTAGCAAACACAATTATATCAAACAAGAAATATACAAATAGGAATAATTAAGGCATTTAGACAATTAGCAAGTAATATGTAGTCAAATAGGCAATCTCAAACAATTCATATAGTATGCATATGATGAATGCCTGTCCCTAGCGGCTGATGATATCATCTGTCGGTTACCAAGCCAACCTGACATGTCCGGTAGCTAACCCGGACACAGTCTCTCTGTTGCGCATTATTATCATTAGAGGGTATCTGCGCCCTGTCGCCGTTAGAGGGTATCTGCGCCCTGTCGCCGTTAGAGGGTATATACGCCCTGTCGCCATTAGAGAGTATCGGTGCCCTGTCACCCTTACAACCAGAGAGAAAACACAAGCATACTCGCTTACGACATAGGGTCAAAAGAGCTTCGAGTCTCAACCTGGAGCACGTGGTGGCTAGCCACTGCTTCCTTCCAAGGAAACTCTTATCTCCAACAGTGGAAGTGCAACATTCACAATTCATTCAACAGCATATATGCATTTATACTTAGCCATAATCATGGCTCCGCCATAACACGGCAATAATCTAGCCATCCGGCTCATGGTTAAATCCATAACCAGCCATTTCATTAACAAATACGGCCCTTCGGCCCATGGCATAACAAGCACTTCCACCACCATCCTCCGCATCTCACATAATCATCTTTGATCCTCATTGATCATTCATTTTCCCTTGCTTCACTCGCAAGTTACCACAATCTGAAAAGGTTCACCCAGTTATGTGTCTGTGGCATTTATGTATCCGGTGGTAATATTGGAAAACAAAGTGCTTAGGGCCACGGCCAAGACTCAAAAAGTAGCTGTGTTCAAGAATCAACATACTTAACTAGGAGAATCAATAACACTATCTGAAATTCTAAGTTCCTAGAGAAGCCAATCATTCAAAACTTCAAAGGAAAAAGTGAGATGCCAAAACTGTTCAGAAGCAAAAAGCTACAAGTCCCGCTCATTTAATTAGAATTATATTCATTGATATTCTAAATTTATAGTATATTCTCTTCTTTTTATCCTATTTTATTTTCAGTTGCTTGGGGACAAGCAACAATTTAAGTTTGGTGTTGTGATGAGCGGATAATTTATACGCTTTTTGGCATTGTTTTTAGGTAGTTTTTAGTAAGTTCAAGCTACTTTTAGGGATGTTTTCATTAGTTTTTATGATAAATTCACATTTCTGGACTTTACTATGAGTTTGTGTGTTTTTCTGTGATTTCAGGTAATTTCTGGCTGAAATTGAGGGACTTGAGCAAAACTCTGAAAAAGGCTGACAAAAGGACTGCTGATGTTGTTGGAATCTGACCTCCCTGCACTCAAAATGGATTTTCTGGAGCTACAGAACTCCAAATGGCGCGCGCTCAACGGCGTTAGAAAGTAGACATCCAGGGCTTTCCAGCAATATATAATAGTCCATACTTTATTCGGAAATTGACGACGTAACTTGGCATTGAACTCCAAGTACATGCTGCTGTCTGGAGTTAAACGCCAGAAAAATGTCATGATCCGGAGTTGAACGCCCAAAACACGTCATAACTCAGAGTTCAACTCCAAGAGAAGCCTCAGCTCGTAGATAGACCAAGCTCAGCCCAAACATACACCAAGTGGGCCCCGGAAGTGGATTTATGCATCAATTACTTACTCATGTAAACCCTAGGAGCTAGTTTATTATAAATAGAACATTTAACTAATGTATTTGACATCTCTTGACCATTCGGTCTTTTGATCACTTTGGGGGCTGGTCATTCGGCCATGCCTGAACCTTTTACTTATGTATTTTCAACGGTGGAGTTTCTGCACACCATAGATTAAGGGTGTGGAGCTCTGCTGTACCTCAAGTATTAATGCAATTCTATTTTCTTCCATTCAATTCAACTTGTTCTTATTCCAAGATATACGTTGCACTTAACTTTGATGAATGTGATGATCCGTGACACTCATCATCATTCTCACTTATGAACGCGCGTGATTGACAACCACTTTCGTTCTACCTTAGGCCGGGCGCATATCTCTTAGATTTCCCAACAGAATCTTCGTGGTATAAGCTAGATAGATGGCGGCATTCATGAGGATCCGGAAAGTCTAACCTTGTCTGTGATATTCCGAGTAGGATTCCGGTAATGAATGACTGTGACGTGCTTCAGACTTGCAAGTGCTGGGCGTTAGTGACAGACGCAAAAGAATCAATGGATTCTATTCCAGCAGGAGCAGGAACCAACCAGTGATTAGCCGTGCTGTGACAGAGCGCGTGAGCGTAGTTTTCACTGCGAGGATGGGATGTAACCTTCGGCCAGTGTGATGCCTCCAGACGATTAGCCATGCGAGTGACAGTGCAGAGGACCATTTTCCAGAGAGGATACAAAGTAGCCATCGTCGAACGGTGAACCCCTATACACAGCTTGCTATGGAAAGGAGTAAGAAGGATTGAGTTGAAGCAGTAGGAAAGCAGGCGTTCTCGAGCCATACAGTATCTCCATTCGCCTATCTGAAATTTCCACTATTGATTTACATAAGTATTCTATCCCTTTTATTATTTCTTTTTATTATTAATTTTCGAAACCCAAAACTGTTTAATCTGCCTAACTGAGATTTACAAGGTGACCATAGCTTGCTTCATACCAACAATCTCTGTGGGATCGACCCTTACTCACGTAAGGTTTATTACTTGGACGACCCAGTACACTTGCTGGTTAGTTGAACGGAGTTGTGAATTCAACTGGTGCCACAATAATGATTTCATACAAATACAAAAGAATATGGATCACAATTTCGTCCACCAGGTACTCTCGTGCCCCAGGCACAAATCTGGCACAGTTCTGGCACAACTTTCTGGAAAATGGCTGGGCATTGGGTGCAGCACATCGGCGTGCCTGCGCACACCACGCGCACGCGTGGATGGCGCTTTCTGGAAGAACGACGCGTACGCGCCAAGTGTGCCTACGCGCGGGGGATCATTTTGCTAAAAATTTTCTAAGTTAAAAAATTGCAGAATTCACAGATTCAACCCCCAATCTTTCGACGGACATAACTTTCTCATTTTAAATCGTTTTTCACCCGTTCTTCGAACGGCATGGACATCCCAGATTCAATTTCATTTCTAAATAGATTTGGCACAAAACAGAGATCCGTAGTCCAAGTTATGTCCCGTCAAAGTATGCCCAAAAACTAAGTTTTTCATAAAAACCACAAAGTGCCATTTTCAAAACAAGCCATTTTCAACTCTTTTCAAAATCAATCAAAACATGCCAATTTCATCCCTTTTCTTTGAAATCAATCAAAATATATCAAATTCAACATCAAGCCTCCTCAACTCACACATTGAGACTTTACCACAATTCACCAAAATCACTACCCCATCATTTTAACCCACTTCACCCAAGTGGCTCAAACTCAAACACATTGACATATCACATACCCTTTCTCATGCCAATTTTCAACAACACCAATTCCAATAAATCATCATTGTACACAATTAATGTCATACTCACCATCAACATAGTTCAACCCACAATCCAACCTTAATCAATCATCAAACATATATCATAACATGTATATTTCTCATACATCATACCATCAAGGCATCAATAATCATCATCACATATATGATCACATCATATATATCAACCATTCAACAACATCAACAATTCAATGCCTATCTTAGGGCCTCTAGCCTAAGTATTTCCTACCACATTACATATTAGATACGGAAAACCGAGACCATACCTTAGCCGATTTCCCAAGCTCAACCGGAGCACTTCCAAATCACTTATCCACAAGCTCTCAAGGCCTCAACACCTCCAAGAACAGATTTTTCACCACCAAACCCTTTTCAAGCTTTTCAATATCACCAATCAAGCTCCAATATTCACTTATACACAACCTAGGCCACAACCATCATACCCATACACAACATCTCAAAACCCAAACATCATAGAACCACAAATCACACTAGGGTTGAGAATCTTACCATACCCAAGGTCCAAGGAGACAAGATTAACCTTCTCCTTCAAGAGAGTTGGGTCCTATAACATCAAAGAGCCCAAAATCTCAACATTTTTGCTCATAAAACTCAAAAACAAGGCTGAAATTTCGAAGAGCTAAACGTGGCTTACCTCAAGATTAATTATATGGGTTTTGTAGAGCTTTTCGCGGTGAACGCGTGGCCATAAACGGAGCGGCAATCGGAGCTCTAAATAAAAAGTTATGGTGGTTTGAAGATCAAGTGAGAGATAGAAGTTTGAGAGAGTATTTTTCCCCCATTCTCTCTAACTTTCAACGTGTGTGTGTGTGTAATGAGGAGAGAGAGTGCTGAAAACTAGAGTTTTGGTTTAGTTATGTTGGGCCAAGGGCCCACTTTGGGTCCGGTTGGCCCGCTTTGGCCCGTTCGGTCCAATCTTGGTCCGAATTCTATAAAATTGGTACCGAAATTTTTGTCTCAATCTCCTCTATCACATTAAGCCATAAAAATCACATTTTGGGCTTTCTAGAATAAATTCTCATTTATGGGTTAATTAGCCGTTAATTAACCGGGTCTTACATTCAGTGTCATAACATCAAGTTCATATTTTTTCAATAATTTAATAATAACCATGGTTTTAGAAGTGAACTGCTGTTCGAACTACTTAGGTTACTAGACTACTGAGTCTCTAGTCCAACCACAAGTCAGTGATTGAACGAGTTCACCCGTTGATATATAGATAAAAAATAAAAAAATACTCAAACATTTATAATTACTATTTAAAACACATTTTTTATTTAATTTTTTAAAATTTTTTAACTCTACTAAAATTAAATAGTACATTTCATCGAACATGTCATCGTGTTCTCTCCTCTTGGCAACTTGAAAAATGATATGGAAAGAGAGAATTTCCAAGTCGGATCCTGCTACATACTTTAACGAAACCGATTCGCTGACCTCATACAACAATATCCTGCAACTGAAATGCTCTTCCAACACAAATTAAGAAACTATCAAGATAACAAATTCACGACAAGGAAATCAATAACCAAATCATCATTCATTCGAAAATTCAAAACACAACATTCGAATAATTTGAGAAGAAAATGGCAAGTTGCTATATTCATATACAGCCTTAACCTCTACACAACAACAATTTAATAAACAGACAACCACAACACCTAAATAGATAATCCGCCAATTGAAATTGCAAAACCCTAAAGAATTTTACAACTTAAAAGGGCAGCAGCAAACCAATTTAACACACAGTCAACTTTACAAATTAAAGTAAAGGAAATCGGTACAGAAATCATCAACTAGACAAAAATTTTAACCACAACATTGGAATAATAATTAACCAGATACTTATTCACAAGGTATAATATCAATGAAAATGTACAAATATGCATTGAAAATGTACATAATTTCAATAAAGATTACTAAACAGAGGCAGGAGAGAACAACCATCATTCAGCAAGAAACACTACAAAATAGCAAAAGGAAATCACACTATTACCAAATTCAAAAAGAATGAAAACCAGATAAACCCAATCAAAAATACTGTTACCAAATTAAATCAAAAGTCAACCAAATTTTACCTTGCAAATCCAATTAAAAAAACCTCTTCAGGTTCTACCCTAAACACCAATTAAATCACATTAACCAAAATTAACTTGAGGAAAAACACAAATTTCATATGCACGAGAAGTCAGTTATCATTTATCACAAATTTCATATCAAAAACACAAATCAATACTCAATGAATCAGAGATATTCAAAATTACAAATCACTGCTTCAGCCTTCAGAGACATTCAAATCCAATAATCCAAGTACTTCAGAGACATTCAAATTCTGCTTATAGCATTCAACAATTTACAAATTTCCACCGTTAGCATAAGAGTAAGCTTCTGCCATTAGCAACCATACAGTGTAAATTCTGCCTAACAGAGTGAGTTTCCACCATTAGCAACCATACATACAAATTTCTACAGTACTAATTTTGCAAATACAAGACGGAATCAAACTTCAAACCAAGACCGAAGATCGAAGAAGAAGAATCCAAGAACCGAACTTCAGAACAAAAATGCAAGGCAAGACCGAAGAAGACTTGAAGAGAAAAGAAACAAAAATTCAAGAAGAAGACCACACCCTCAGTGAAGATGAGGACGACAAGCCACTAACCTGGGTCCATGCCGAGAAGCCAGCAAAAATGAAGACCCGATGAGGACCTGCCGAGTTACTAGGTCCGGCGGTGACAATGGAGGATCTGGGTTAGGCAGCGAGGATGGAGGAAGAAGCTGCGGTGCTCAGGACCTGGGACGGCGTCGGCACTGAGGACCTTTGTTAGTCGGCGACCATGCAGGGCTAGGCGGAGGTCAAGGCCGTGAGAGTTTCTTTGAATCTGCTTTCTCCTGTACGTGTATGAATGAATGTTTCAGGGAACAGGGGGAGGGGTTGGGTCACGAGGGAGGTTTGGGAATGACCTGGGTCCTTTTTTTTGTTAACAGATTAAAAAATAGTATCAAAATATTTTTGTCCAACAACGAAAAACGGGCCACAAGGATTGGGCCCCTAATCAGCCAAAACTGATTACTAATTATAACACCTAATTACCCAACCTAACTATGCCTTCTCTCACGTGCTTCCATCAACTTTTCCTGCAACCTCTGTAAAAGCCTGATCAATTTGTCCCCTCCTTATACCACATGTCATAGCCACAGCTTGCCACTCATTATCTACACATGTAGATACTATCTTACTATCTATACCAAAGACTTTGTCTAATTTTTTTAGTAGTTCAGTTACTTACAGCTACAACCCACGTATACACAAGAGCTTCAATGAAGGGCGACAAAATAGGGATTTTACATAAATATAGCAGGAACAAATTATATTTTTGGTGAACATTCATATTTTATATAAAATTTATAGTTAAAAATTATTAAATATTAATTTAATTAAATTTATTAAATTATTTAATAATTTTTAAATATTAAATTTACATAAACGTAATTGTATATAAATTTTCGTTTATATTTTGTCTTTAAAATTTATTAAAAATTTTAAAAATATTAAAATCTTATTTTATTTTAATTTTATTCAAATTAAAGTTCCTTTGATAACTCTTAATTGTCAAATATTACCGGTGCGTATAAAACAAATTCAACCATTTGCATTGAATACGTTAATTTTTATGAATCTATAGATTTTATTAAATAAAAATAAAAAAAATATTAATGAATTTTGAAAATATAAAACATATTAATATATAAATATGTAAATATATTTTAAAAATAACAAATATAATATTTAGATTTAGATATATGATTTTTTTTTGGTGTTGTTTCCAAAGATGGAAAAAAGAGATGTTTGAAGAGTACGGTGGGTAGGGGTGTTTGCGGTGCGGTTTGGATCGGTTTTGAGTAAAAAATTTATTCGATTCGAACACTAATTTTACTTGCGGTGCGGTTTGGATTGGATGATCTTTTAAAAAAAATCAGATCCGATCCGATCCAATTTCAAGCGGTTTTGATTGGATTGGATTTGCGGTTTTGTAAATTAAAAAAATTAAATACATATAACAAATCTCAACATCAAATTTTAAATAATCAACAATGACATAACAAGTCTTAACAATATTTTAAAAAGCCAACCATAACATAACAATATAAATAAAATTATAAGTTAGTTAAAATAAATAAATAAATAATATTTTAAACATAAAATATTTATTAAATAATAATAATATATGAATAATATAAAAATATATAACAAATTGAACATACTATAATTATAATTGTAAATATAATAATAAAATAATAATATTCTAGCACATTGTGCAGTTTGGATTGGATTTGATCGGTTTTGAAAAGTAGATCCGAAATCCGATCCGATCCAGCGATTTGTAAAAAATAGAATCCAATCAAATTCGAAATAGTGCGGTTTTAATCAATTTTCGGTTTGAATTGGATTAGATGAACGGTTTAATTTGGATCGATTTGGATTTGAACACCCCTAATAGTGGGATCATTTTTTTGCAATTGACGAGAAGAGTGATTTTTTTTAAACGTGAAAAAGGGTGGCTGTGAGCCTTTAAGCGAGAAGAAGGTTTTTCAATTTTTTTTTAATTTTAAAATTGCATTTCATATGGAACTTTTTTATTTTTTATATTGGGAGAAATATGGAGTATACCAGGGTTATGGGAGTATAGGGTGCTTTACACAGATATGACGGCTGTGATAAAAAAATTAGACGGTCTGATTTGAAGCATAGTAATTGAACGGTCCAATTAGAGGTTGGGAAGGTACACAAATCGGACCGTCCGATCCCCCCTCCCTCAGTCACGTGTCAAGCATGCATGCTAATCAAGTCCCTCTACTTGTATACTCTCCAAATTGAATACTCCATTCCCTAACTTTCACTTTCGTTTCAACTTTCACTTTCATTCTCCAATCTCACCACCTTCACTTTCATTCTCCTCCATTGATGAAATAAAATCCAACCTTTAAAGAAAAAAATGTTGGACCATTAACCTTTAACAATAGTAAGAAGAAGGAGAATAAAAGACGTCAATCGTTCGAAACTCCACATTACTAATTATCTTAATCATCTTAATTATGTAAGTTTTTATTTTAAAATATTTTAATTTAATTAAAATAATAGTTATAATGTTAGAGATTAGTAGTTTCTTATAATGATAATGTTAGAGATTAGTGTAGTAATAATTTTTAAATGTTTTGATTTAACTAAAATAATAGTGATAGTGTTAGAGATTAATTGTTTATTATGGTGATAATATTAGAAATTAGTGTAACAATAATTTTTAAATATTTTAATTTAATTAAAATAATTTTAGGGATTAGTAGTAAATAATTATAGAGATAATGTTAGAGATTAATGTAATAATAATTTTTATTAAGATTATGGTACAATGTATGATAATAAATTAATTATTATTATTATTAGATTGTAGTAATAACTGTTATTAAAATGTGTAGGTATGATAAAGAAATAAAATAATTAATAGTAATTGTTATTAATAAATTTATTGTAGTAATAAATTTATTACATACCTGCATTTACATATTGAGAAAATTTCGGTGCATGCATGACCTCCAAATCCAATGACTGCATGAAAGTCGGCTCCTCAAACGGCTGCTGCTGGTTTGCTAATGTATTTGCCACATCCGCCACATCTGTTGCCATAGCATCGTCAGCTTGATCTTCGTCTACACCCAGATCAACCACCTCATATAGTTACTTTCAAACTCTTCCTCACAATCACTGTTGTAATCTTCCAATTCAATATCTCAATCCGCCGCAGATTGCTCGAACTCAACATATAGTTTGATGAACGATATTCGAGACCGATTTTCTAGATACATTGAAAATATTTCTTGCATGCTCACTTCATCGGTCACATATTTCATTTGAAATTGAATGAACCCACCAAATACAGATATAGGATATCTGTACAGAATATACGACACTCTCCTAGATATTTGAGAGTCCATCTTCTCACAAATTACACCTTTTAATTCTTCAAATAACAGTGTGAATGAAATTATAATATCTAATGGATTTTCACACACAAATTTTACTCCTTCAGATGTTTGTAATAAAATTTAACCGTGATAATATACTTTTAACAACACTCTATCATCCATGATAATAGAGAAAAAGAGAAAGAGCAGGGACGAACTTCATAGATTTGAAGAGAAGAGGGTGAGAAGAAGAAGACGAACAGGATGGCTTGGTGTTTGGGTTGGTATATATAAAACTGAAATTGGACCATCTGACACTTTCTTGCTGGTTCAAATTTATTTGAAAACTAAAATCGGAAAATCCGATCAGTGGCACGGCCTGCCAAAACATATTTTTTTCGAGATATCGGTGGGTCCGATTTTATAGCCCACCAAAAAATTCGTTCCGCACACCAGTAATCGCTCAGTCCGATTTCATAGCCTATACAAAATTTTGTGCTGCACACTTGAAATCGCTGGGTCCGATTTCATTGGAGAAAAAAAATTGAACTCAGCCTGCATGAAATTAGTGGGTCTGATTTCTTTGTGACCAAAATGTCAGCCCAACACAAATCGGACGGTCCGATTTATGTTCCTTCCACCTCTCAGAAATTAGACCGTTCGATTTCTTCCCATCAACTAACCACCGTTACAATAGTGTGTAATACTCCCAACATCCATAACTAGGCGTTACACCAAACTAGGTGTCATATCCAAAAAATTAGCCCTCATACAATGTGAGGTAATTTTTTATTTTTTAAATAAAAAAGATAATTTGACTTAATATTTTCAGAGATTTGTATACTGCGAGAAACACACTTTATGATAATAATTTAATATTATTATGAATAAAATTTTATTGATTTTTTTTATTGAAGATCAGTTAAAATTTTTTTCCTATATGAAGAAGTTAATCCTACAAAATGAATACATTCTCATTCACTTTCTTTTATGTAAGTAAATTTTGATTTTTTCGAAATCATTTAAATGTGAGAGTGTTAGAGTTCAAAAGCTTTTTTTTAAAAGCTATAAAAGCTAATATGTGTTTATTAGTATATTTTAATGGCGAATTATATTATATACAACTGAGAATGTGAAATTTACTTGCACGAATCCAGCATCTTTTATTATTCCTTTCACGATATTATTTTTAGAGTTACAAAGTGTACTATGCTAATACATACATGTGTGTACCCTAATCCTCTTCTCTCAAATCTAAATCTCTCTACACTCTGACCGCGTCTACCCCAACTCCCGTCGCCGGCGCTACTGACGTTACCCGCGTCTGCTTCAACTCGCGTCGCCGGTGGTGTTGTAGTCTCCTCTCACTCTCGTTGTCGGCTCTGCTGCATCGTATCCGCGTCACCAGTTTGCTCTTGTGCTTCGTTCTCCATTCAACTTGCCCGCGTTGCGTTGCTGGCTCTACTGCATCCTACCCTGTGCTTCGTTCCTTCGTTCAGCGCCTGTTCCTCGTGCTGAAACTCTAAAAGTATGTTTATCTGCCTTTAAAACTGAAACTCAGTTATTATTTAATTTGATTTTAATTAGATATTTGATTATGTAATTTGATTTTTATTTGTTTTCATGGTTATATGAATTGAAATGGCCATGTGATTGAGAATTTTTATTTGGACTGGTTGGAAGTTGTAATAGATGCTGGGATTTTTTTTAGTTTATATGAAAATGAATGAAGTGAATGAATCAGGGATGGCGCATAAAAATGCTCAATAGATAGAGATAAATGAATAGATCAGTATTAAATTCTGTTAAATTCATATGCAGATTTTAATTTGATTCTAATTAGATATTTAATTATGTAATTTGATTTTTATTTGTGTTTAGGCTGTATGATTTTAATGAACTTGTAATTGAAAATTTTTATTTGGAGTGATTAAAAGTCGGAACAGATGCTGAGATTTTTTTTTAAGTTTATATGAAGATGAATGAGGTGAATGAATCAGAGATAGCGCATGAAAATGCTCAATAAACAAAGATTAATGAATATATCAGTGTTAAATTCTGTTAAGTTTATATGCAAAATTTAATTTGATTTTAATTAGATATTTGATTTTTATTTGTGTTCATGGCTGTATGATTTTAAATGACCTTGTGATTGTGAATTTTTATTTAGACTGGTTGGAAGTTGGAACATATGCTGAGATTTTTTTAAGTTTATATGAAGATAAATGAAGTGAATGAATCAGGGATGACACATGAAAATGCTCAATAAATAGAGATAAATGAACATATCAGTATTAAATTCTGTTAAGTTCATATGCAGATTTTAATATATAGTGAATACATTATAGTCTAATAATCTTAGAATTATATTATCATTTTCTATTAAAAAAAAGAAAAATAATGTGGTTAGTATTACAACAAATTTGCATGCATGCAAAAATATAAGTCAACATATCAACAATCCAATCAAGTAGCTCATACAGGGTCATACTAACCACATCTGAAGCAGCATGAACCTTCCCTATATGGGTTTCAAGTGTTGGAAAACTATCAAACAGCCATATCTTTCTATTTGGGTGTCCACTGTCATAAGATAGTAGTGACTTTCTTTTGAGGGTTTCAGCACATCTTTCATTTGAACATAAATCTGAAAAATAGACATGACAATCATGTGAGAACGTATAAGCATGATGCAAACAAAAAAATCAATGAAATCATATAAAGTGTACTTACATATTTCAGAGCAATTGGTTTGGGGAAGTAATCATCGGCATAATATGTGATAACATGCTCGTCGTTGATCTCCGAGTCTATTATGAAGTCCTATAAGGAAGGAGCAAAACAAAGTTTATTTATTTGTTTCTAAAATGTGAATGTTAGATAGGTTTTGAATTGAATAATCACTGACCTAGAAAATGACTGGGAGGGACCAGATGGTGCATTCATGAAGTTGAACTTGTGTCCATGCAGTTTTATAAGACATGAGTTCCGTGACAAAGTTCGATGGATCACTCCGTAGCAAAAAGCAGGAGAATGCTTCACGGTCCATACTATAAGATCCTCTCTTGAAAAGAATCACATTTGAACCCAATAGTAGGCCGCTGCCTAAGCCTCCTCAAGGCTATGCCGCATTGCCCTCATAATCTTGAAGTTCGAACGAATGAACTTAAGACATGGAACGGGCTGTTAGGGTTCGAATAATGGAGGAAGATAAGCACCTAATAGTCCATAACCAATGCTTCTTACTGGCAGAAATGTAACCTTCATAGTAGCGCAGCTCAACTTTAGTGATGGCTCTCGCGTTGGCTTGCGCATCTTACCACTCCTCTTTATATTCTCTGGAGAGCGTTGAGCAATCTTTGCAATCTTTGAAGGTTTTGGTGTTCCAAGCAAGAAAGGTGCACGACATCCAATATTCTCACCAAGCCCACCCTAGATGAGTTGAAAACAAAAGGAACATCTACATTAACAATGAGGGATGAGTTTAAAATAGGTTCATGGAGAATGCGGTAAACATAATTACCATCACTTTACCCCTCATTTGCGGAGGGATGTAGGTGGAGTGTACCGATGCAAATGCTGTGGCACCTGAAGAGTAACCTATGACGCCAGACGTGTTGAACGTGCGGGTCTGATCTTGATGAATAATAGAACCCAAGATAATGATGTCCTCGTTCCAGTTGCCAAGGAGCCTAGAGTACAGCAAGGGTTCCATAGGGGGTATGGTGTCACCCACAGATTGGTCAGCTGGCTTTTCGGGGATATAGACCTCCTTCTCATCTCTTGCAACTGGAATGGCAATGCTCTTGCCATCGACGACGTCATCCTCGTTAACAATGATGACATCAGAGGCGGCATTATGAGAGTTGCTCGGTTGTCGAATCTTCTATCTGAATGTTTTCAGCGCTTGGTCAACCAAACTGAGGGCTCTTTTCAGGTCGCCGGTAATAGCTCCAACCTGCTCGGCACCCTGCTCGTAAGTCTGTTTATGAAGAACAGCTTATCATTTCAGTAAGTTAGTTATGCCAATATCAGAAGTAAAATATGGTTATTTAACTCAGGACTTTTGTCAAACGGATTTACCTGAAGAACCTTGAACATATTCTTGGTAAGACCCTCCATGGTTTCATTCAGGACCTTCAATGCAACACAAACATCACTGTCCTGAGAAAACAACACAGATTCACACATTAATATCATATGACTACAACCTTACAATGTAAAATAAATGAGAATGAATAGCAAGGAGCAATGTACCGCAGGACGAGGTGACCCATCTTAGTGTTCTCCCATAGCCTTCACTGGCTCATCAGCATCCATGATAGGAGGGAACCAGTTCTTGGGTAGTGAATGCTAAGCAACAGAAGCCCTTTCTGAATGGTGTGAATTGGTAAGGCATAATCCTACTTAAAGGGGTAGTGAAGAGTAGTCTTGGAAAGTGAATGAATAGAGGTAATGAGTGAAATTTTTTAGGCCATGTAAGCATAATAGCTAGCTTAATGTCCTATCTGGTCTTTATCAGGAAATCTAACTATTAAACCATCTTGCATCCTTGGTAAGAATGGAAGAATCTCAGAATGACCTTCACGTCTTCTATTCTCCTAACTTGCCAACACCCTACTTGACCTATGTGAATGAGACATCCTTCGGTATCTTCTCTTCTCCTAACCTGCCAACACCATACTTGACTTACGTGAGTGAGACATGATGGTGTCACTAATTAGGGGTGTAAATTACCGAACCGGACCAAAAATTATCGCAAAATCGAACCGAATTTTACAACAACCGATTGGAAAACTGAAAAAACCAGTTTTTTTTGGTTTTTTTCGAACTGAACCGATCGGTTCGGTTCAGTTTTTGGTTGTCTTTGCTAAAACCGAACCGAACCGGACCGAATCGAAGAATGAGGTTTCAGTGGAGTGTGATTTTACTAAGTTGCCCCCGTTAACCTAGGTATAAAAAGGAAACTCAGAAAATTAACCTAGCTTTCTTCTTCCCCTTTCTTCTTCAGCTGCGAACCCTACCTAGCCTATACCCACTTACCCAGTCTGCCAGTCACCCACACCTCTCTCCCTCATTCTTCGAAGGTTCCACGGTTCCACCTCCGAGCTCCACACTTGAGAGAAGGAGAGGCTGAGGGAGACAGAGAACTCGCCAATCGTCGCTCGAAGCCTCGAGGTCGTTCATCATCGCCGTCGAAGGGTCGCCGTCGCAGGGTCGCCGAGCAACAAAGCCAAAGTCGAGCACTCGAGTAGCACTCCAACGTCCAACCAGTCCAGCCGCCGAGCAAGACTCCAGAGGCCGAGCCGCCGAGCAAGACTCCAGAGGCCGAGCCGCCGAACAACCAGTCCCTCTCCTGCAAAAACCCAAAACGAAACATAACTATGTCTTCGTCAGAGGTTAGATTTTGTGTTTGGTTTTTTATGTGAGTTTCTGATTGTATGTGTAGTGATTTAGAAGACTTATTTAAAAATATACAGAGTTAATGAACAGAAAAAATGAAATTCTGGAGTTGTTAGATCTGAGAAAATGTTACTGTGTTGAAAATATACAAATGTTTAGTGATTTGTTTTTTAGTTAATGTTGCTGTGTTGTTTTTGTTAACTACTAGTGAGTCTCTTTGATTGCTCTTTCTTGTTCTTGTGATACTGATCATTGGCTTATTTGTATTGTTATGTGAGTTTCTAATTGTATGTTTAGTGATTTAGAAGACTTATTTAAAAATATACAGAGTTAATGAACAGAAAAAATGAAGTTATAGAGTTATTAGATCTGAGAAAATGTTGCTGTGTTGAATGTGTCTTATTTTGGGGGTGAATCAGCAACCTTTTATTCTTGGTGATAACCATAAGTTGCAGGTGATTCCTTCATTTATCATTTGTTTGATTAAGCTGCTAACCATGTGGTGAACTGCCTTTTCATGTTGGCTTTTACATGATAAAGTAAATATTGAGTTTTAGTATATTACTGAAATATTATTTAAAGATGCTAAAAAGAGACCATGATATCTTTGTGAATATTGGTCAACTATTTTATGACTTTGCCAGTACTATTAAGTGATATGACAGTGATGCATGATGAATAACTAAAATAGTTCAATTGTGTTAACAACAGTGCTTAAAACTTGTTTTAGGTTTGTACTTGTAGGCATATGATGTGCATAAGCCTTTCTATTATCTAACAATAATTTTTTAACCATTTCTTGGTATTACATAGTTATGATTATTAAATTCTAAAACTCAAGCAACTTATTATATGAGAAGTGTGGTTAACGTAAACAGAGAAAAATATTAAAAAAAGAAGGTAGTTTCTTGTTGGAATGGTTATCAATTATCACACATAAAATGTTGGCAGTTTAGATATCACTTAAAAGAGAATGAATTTATTTTAAAGATCTTATGACATTTATTTATCACTTTTTATTTGTGATGGATATCTCTGCATCTCTGTTCCGTCTTACCAAAGGTCTACTTTTTGTTCACTTTTCTCCTTCATCTAGCAGTACTTTTCTGCTTCTTTAACTCTGCACTTTTGTCAAGTGGATTTATTGGTGGAAGATATTGGTTTATTTTATATAGAGGTTGTTTATTTTATTGGTGGAAGGTATTGATATCAACCAAATTTAATTTCTTTGTTAATATATAACTAATTGTTGATTGGCTGCTTATGAGCTGTTGTGATTTTGTTGATGGAAACAAAACTGTTGGTTCTATTCATGAGTTAAAAATGCTACTTTTTCATTGTTATGTTTATATGTATGCAGCCAACAAGCAATGAGGTGCCCAATGAACGGACGCCTGAAGTTGGGGGTAAAAATTTCGAGTCCGTGGTACGTTCCTCAACGGACAGCGGCGCGCTTACCAAACCCCCGCCCCACCCTAGATCAAAGAAGAGGAAGGTTGATATGACTAAGGTTGATATAGGAGTTCTTTAACTCCAAAGACAGTTGAGGCATTGATATGCACACAAAATTGGCTTCGTGCTTCTCCAATGACAACTGATTTTGAGGAGCTTATTGAAGAGTTTGAGAAACTTGAGTTAGGTATGCAAAAAAGAAATTTGTAGTTCCCTTTATGGTTTATGTTTATAATTTATAATCTATATTATGTTTATAATCTATATTGATTTTCTTGTTTTATTTTTGTAGAAATTGCACCAACCGGAGAAGATGAGGATGAGTCTGGTGTAGATTCTGATTAAACATGGTGGCTGTTTGGCTTTTGTTTGTTTAAAAGTGAATGTTTCGGTTTAAACTGTGTTTATTGTTGTTGTTTGTGTTTATTGTTTTTGTTTTGCTAGACATTTTTAATTGTCTTTGTTTTATGTTTAATTAAGTTGAATTTGTATTGGATTTGGATGTGATAAACTCTTGTTATTCTAGTTTATTGAAGGTTTTAAATTTTATTTTATATCATTTTAAATTCAGATAAGCAGGTGTAAAAAACCGAAAAAATCGACCGAAGCAAATCGCTGTTGGTTCGGTTCGATTCGGTTCGGTTGTTCAAGCAGCAGCCAACCGAACGGTTGGCCTCTTGGAAGAACCGATCAGGTCGGTTCGGTTGATTTTCGGTCCAAAACCAAACCGAACCGAGCCGATTACATCCCTATCACTAATCACCCACAACACTCAAAGATCAACTAATATCTTAGCATCGAATTCTCCTATTTGACATCTACATAAAGTTATTATAATTTATTATACTTAATGGGATAAAAAATAAGATGTAATTGTTAATGCCAAATACAATTATGAATCCTTGAAAAAAGTAATAAAATGGGTAATGTGGTGAAATAAATAAACTTCTTGAACCAAAAAATTCTAATACATTGTTTAAATCCTTTTTTATAGACTATCAACTATTTTTTTTTGTTGAAATAATTCATAGTTTGAAATCTTTAATTTTTATTATACTGGTTTATATTTTTTCATATTATAATTTTAAATCATTGATTACAATAAAGAAAAATTGTTTTTTTTTTGGAAAATTTGGACTCACGTTAGAAGAACAAAAAGGGCTTCGAGCACTAAACTCTTATTATACACTTAAATATTTGTGTCATCAAGCAATGCATTTGGGCATTATAAGCTCCTGCTATCCATTTTTTTAACATGGTGGGAGAGTAATTCTAATTAGAAATACCATAGTTATCTCGCTCATATTCACACATTCTTTAAGTTTTGATTGAACATGTCATTCCTAAAGAGGATGCATTATTCCTCCAATTTATATGTAACTAGCAATCGAGTATTGCCCGCTAATATGACGAATAATTTAAATCAAATTTACTAAATTCAGTTGGCATTCATAATAATCGTTAATTTACTGATCATGATAATGATTTAAGTTTAACTTCAATACTAATAACATCTTACACAACTTTTCTTCAACTTAAATACAACTGCCACTCATACCAATGCAGACACAATAAGTACCACTTCTAATTCTACTTAATTAGATAATGAAAGGACTAGGAAACGGTGAGAAAGAACAATGAAAACAACAAATTAGTTCTTACAACAAGTAGTTCATGCAACCTACCCCTTGCATGCAACCGAAATACCGTCAATCCTTTTGATCCTTCATTTTGAACACAATTGACAGCTTTTCAATCCTTTTGCAGTGACCCCACCGCCTCCACTAGCTTATAAATTGTAACACTCTCTGCATAAAATTAAAAATGAATCCCTCAAACTTAATAATATGTAATGCACATAAATTCCATAGTCGATTCAAGTACAATATTACCATCCCCCGAACTGGTGGTGAAACTCCGACTGGGTGGCTGGCGACGGGTGCGAGCTGGAACCATGTTACGACTCGAGGCCACCGGGTGGAAATGGTGCCCTCGTCGTCATCTCTAAACGCATGGGGTAGTTCACATCCCACGTTACAACATCTCCACCTCCAAAGGAAGATTCGACCGACATTCCTCTATGGTAGGCGATCTACGCATTTACTCCAGCCTCGTAGCTACTGTACTGGGAGTGCAAATTTCCCGAAAATCCTGTTACCTGCTACTTCGTCGCCTCCCACGTTGGATAGATTCCAGGGATTTATCCCTTAAAAACCATGTAACAGTCGCCATTGGTGCGGAACACCATTATCAATACTCTAGCTTCACTGTGCACTTGAGTCCCACAACCACCTGGTTATAGCTGCAAAGATATTAAAGAATGAAGGACTGAATCTCACGTGACATAAATTTTACTAAAATTTTAACCTTCATATAATATATGCACATCATCCATAAATATCTAAATTAGAAGAAAGCTCAATCAACTACAATACATTGTAATTACATAATAATAATAATAATAATAATAATAATAATAATAATAATAATAATAATAATAATATAAAAAAAATTTGTATGTCAAAAGTTTAATAATTTAATTAATTAGTATTTTTACCTGTAATAACATTATAGGAATATAAATCTTTTAAAATTATATCAGTTTTATCCTTACATTATAGATTATGATAGAAAAATTTTATCAAATCAAATTACTTTTATAAAAATTTAACGTGTATACTTTTATAGTTTATTAGGTGTTAAGTCTGTTACACAAATAAAAATAATTAATTTTTATTATTGCTATTTAAAAATAGTATTTTTTTCTCCATGTGTATATAAAAACATAATTAGATATTAGTATAAATAAAATTATAATTTTGGTGACATATATTTAATTTCAATTACAATGAAATAATAATATGCAGTACGTTTTTGTTGTAAAATTAGTAATGTGTGATAAAAAAAAATAGTGAATAATAGATTTTCACTAAAAATAAAAGGGATAAGTATTGTTTTGATCCCTAACGTTGAGGGTCAGAATCGAAACCGTCCCTGATGTAATTTTTTATTTAGAATCGTCCTTAACGTTTTATTTCGTATTAAAATCGTCCTTTTTAATAAAATTTTTTATTTTATTACTAAATTACCCCTATTAATAAAAAAATTATAAAAAAAAGAAAACGACGCGAGGAGGCAGGGGAGAAGGGAAAATGGGAAAGGATGCGAGGGAGGGAGGGGAAGGAAAAGGGGAAAGGGAGAGGGGGAAGGGGGAAGGAGAAGAGGGGACGACGTTGGCGAAGTTTGGAGCCGTCGTCACCGTCGCCGTCGCGAGCCAGGGAAAGAGCTTCTGCTTCTGCACTGCTGCTCCTCTCTGCCGCATTCTCGCCGCTCCTCCCTGCCACCTTCTCGCCGCTCCTCGTCGCCTTGCTGCTGCTCCTCCCCGTTTCTGCTTCGGCCTCTATTTCTGCTTCTGCTTCTGCTTCTTGCTTCGCTTCTTGCTTCGGCTTCTGCTCCTTACTTTGGTCTCTGCTTTCTGCTTCTGCTTGAGCTTCTGCTTGAGTTTCTACTTCTGTGACTGCTTCTGCTTCTACTTTTAATTATGATTTTGATTTGTTATTTTTTACTTTATTGTTGTTGTGTGTTGATTTGGTGGTTGAATTTGTTGAATTTGTGTTGATTTATTGATTTGTTGAATTTCTGATTCCTTGATTTGTTGAATTTGTGTTGATTTCATTGATGTTGTTATTCTTGGTGGTGGAGGTAAAGGTGATGGTGGCAGTGGAGGGACGATTTTAATGCGAAATGAAACGTTAAGAACGATTCTAAATCAAAAATTACGCTAGGGACGATTTTGATTCTGACCCTCAACGTTAGGGACCAAAACAATACTTATCCCAAAATAAAATTAGTACAATAACAATAGACACGTAGCACTAGACTCTTGATGCTACCAACTGTCATATTAACTTTTTTAATATGATTGATGGACTTCTCCATAAAAAAGTATTGGTGCATAATCCTCTCCATAAAAAATCTCGTCATGGCTTATCCAATTTACTAAATTGTCTATTTTGATCATCATCATCATCATTATCATCATCATTATTATTATTAGGGATAAGTACTGTTTTGATCCTTAAAATTTAGGGTCAAAATCAAAATTGTCCCTAGTTTTATTTTAGATTTAAAATCATTCTCAACGTTACATTTACTATTAAAACCATCTTTTTATTAATAAAAAGATACATTTCCCCGACAAAAAATAAAAAATTACGAAGGAACAGATCTGAAGAACAAGTCTTCTCTTTTCCATCTCCTTCTTCCCAGAGGTTCCAGATCCACACGCCACATGAACCCCAAACCCTCTCTATCCCGTGAAATTCTCTTCAAACAGAGAACATAAACACAACCCTCGATCTCTCTCGCTAAACGGTGATCATGAAGGAAAGCATTCACTAGTCCTCGCCGGAACCTCCACCGTGACTCGTGACTCATGACCGAAGCAACGACGAAGACAACAGACAGCTGCGAAAACTCGTAACTACCTGAATCGTTCTCGCTAAAACTTCCACCGCCATCGGCAAAAGCTTCCTCCCCTCCCTTTCATTTTCAGTTCCACTCTGGTTCAGTTCTTGTGGACAGATCCTCGAAATCGAGATATTGTACAGTTATAATTAGAGATGTTTTTTATTAATTATATTTTTGAAAGATATTTTAATGATGCATCCCATTTTTTGTTCTTTTAATTAGAGATGAATTTGGAGATTTTTTTATTCTTGTAATTGAATTTGAATTTTGTTAATGAAAGAAGAAGAGAATTTTAGTTATGAATTTTCTTATTGGTTCTAAATTTGGTTGATAAAAGAAGAAGTAGTTTTGTTAATGATTATCAGTTTTGATAATGGAAGAAGAAGAAGAGTGAAAAGTTGGGGATAAGGGGATAGGGATAAGGAGGGTATTTTTGTCATTTATAAAAATATTTTATTCAAAAGGATTATTTTAATACTAAATGAAACGTTGGGAACAATTTAAATTCAAAATAACGTTGGAGATAATTTTGATTTTGACCCTGAATTTTAGAGACTAAAACAATACTTATCCATCATCATCATCATCATCATCATCATCATCATCATCATCATCATCATCATCATCATCATCATCATCATCATCATCATCATCATCATCATCATCATCATCATCATCATCATCACGACGTAATAGTAATTTTTTTAACCCTTTCAAAATATAATTTAATTTGAAGAGGTTACATTCATTTATTTTTTGCAAAAAGAAAATTCGGTTTATCAAATAAAAAAAATTTAACATTTCTTTGTTACATAACAAGTATATAAATTATTAATTTTTTGAAAGATTATAAAACATAACTTATGAAAAATATAGTATAAAATGTTCTCGTACAAAAATTTTTAGTAACATAATTATTTTTAAATAATAGATTTCAGTATTTCGTATAAAAGTATATATTAATTATTTATTATTCTTGTATTAACTCGGTGTTAAAAAAATAATTAAAAAAATTATAAACCCTAAACCTTAAATTATTATTTTTAATATTCTGATCCTTATAGCTTAATTCCTAAACTCTAAATATAAACTATCATTTCTAATACTCTAACCCTTAGACTCTAAACTCTAAACTCTAAATCCTAAACTATCCTTTTTAATATTATGATCCTAACACCCTAAACATAAACTATCATTTCTAATACAAAAAACCCTTCAACCCTAAACCCTAAACTCTAAATTTTAAACTATTATTTTTAATACTATGATCCTAACACTTTGAACATAAACTATAATGTCTAATACTCTAACCTTTAAACTCTAAACCCTAAATCCGAAACCCTAAATCCTAAACTATTATTTTTAATAGTCTGATTTTTACACCCTACACCCTAAACCCTAAACATAAACTATCATTTCTAATACTCTAATGCTTAAACTCTAAACTCTAAACTCCAAATTTTAAACTCTAAACTATCATTTTTAATACTATGATCCTAATACCCTAAACATAAACTATGATTTTTAATACTCTAATCCTTCAACCCTAAATCATAAATCCTAAACCTTAAACTCTAAACTCCAACCCCTAAACCTTAAACTATCATTTTTATTACTATGATCCTAATATCCTAAATCCTAAACTATCATTTCTAATACTCTAACTCTAAACTATAAACCCCAAACTTTAAACTCTAAGACATAAATTCTAAACCCTAATTTCTAGACATGATACTCAATCATAAATCCTAAATTATTAGCTATAAATCTTAAACCTTAAATACTAATTATAATATAAAAATATTTAAATATTTATAATAACATTAACATCTAATTAGATGTTAAAAAAAATCTTTATATATTATAGTACATACATGAAAATAAATTATTTTAAAATTTATTTATTTTTCTTATGATAATAAAATTATAACATATTAAGTAAATTCTTTAAAACGATTATATTTTATATATTTTATTCATTAAAATATTTTAAATGCATATATATATATATATATATATATATAGATTATTTATTATGCTTACATTTACTCTATGTTACAAAAATATAAAAAAGTTTGTTATAATTGATTAATTAAAAATGTATATTCGTGTAATCCATTTTTAAATACATAAATCATAAACGTTTAAATTCTAAATTGTAAACCCTACAACCCTAAACTATCATTTTCAATACTCTAAACTTTAGATCCTAAATTTCAAACCATGAATCTGAAATTCTATACCATAAACTTTATACCCTAAATCATAAGCCCTCAATCGTTATCTCTATTCTCTCACCTCTAAATTCTAAATTATAAATTTTAAATCTTAAATATTAATCAAATTGTTATTATACTGTAAATTTAAACAACTAAATTTAACTATTGAAAAATATTTTTTAGTATATTTATTTTAATAAAGATATCATAAAATGATAGATACATATTAAATCATGGGTTTGCCTATGGCGAAAAAATTAATATAGTGTTATAGAAGGTGAAAATAGAATTACAAAAAGTAATTTTAAGGTGTACAAAAATGTAGAGACTACTTTTAACGATAGTAATAAAGTAGATGGATTTAAATTTCAAAACCTTGAATTTAGTAAAAAAATAAAATCTAAAATTGTCTGTGATAAACACGAATTTAGTAAAATCAATTTATAAAAAATAATATACATATCGAATTTAAGTAAAAATAATTATTTATGTCTTTATCTTTTTATAGAGTTTATTTTTGATATATTAATAGTGTAAAATATTTTATATAGTAGTCTAATCATATTTGTTGTTTGTTTTAAAAGACCATTCACGTAGTCAAAGTAAAATTAAGTTATTTTTGTTAATATAACGTTATATATCTGAATGTATATGTAAAATTGCTTTTATACTGACAGTGAATTAAAATTAAATTATTTTTATATTGACAAAAAAAAATTAGTAATTGTTTGCTTTGCTTTATCTTATTAGCACGAAAAAATATATAATTAATTTAAATATTTTAACAAAATTATTAACAAAAGTAAATATCAAATTTAAAACCATTATTTAGAAATAGTGTAGTTTATATATATTGATAAGTCACAAGTAGTAGATGAGCACACAAATTTTAGTAACTACATGTGCCATAAGTAAAATAAATAATAAAAATATAGTATTATTATTTAATTTATCTAATTATTATTTGTACAATTCTATTAACTAAGTAAATATAATCTAGCATTTAAATTTTAATATATTTAAAAATGAAAAATTAAACCTTCTTTTGATTTTATAAGAAAGATCAGGTGAACAAATTATTTTTGTAATCAACTCTAATCAAATTTCTTTTTCTTCTTATACCTCTTGTTTTTTTTTTTCTTCAACTAAACTTTTTTTTTAATTTTTAAAGTTGTGTTTGTCAACAGACACATGACACTGAAATAAGGACACAAAGATACAAAATTATATTTGACAGATGAGATATGAATAGAGACATTGTGTCCAAAAATACTGAATTAGTATATTTTGTGTCTATCCTAATAAGATGACACAGACATTCTAACAAGAAACACAACTTATTTTTTATTTTTTTTTATTATTGTTAATTTTTTATAATTATATTTTTTATTATTATATGTTTCTTTTCAAATTTTTAAATAAACAAATGAGAATAATTTAAACTTTTATAATTTGTTCTAATTTATCACAAAATAAAATATAAGAACATTAATTTTTTTGTCTCTGTCTTTTATATCTTATTCTTAATGTCTTGTCTTATTCTGCTTTTGTGTCTCTATCTTTGGTGTCTTATTCTCAACGTCTTATCTTATCCTGTCTTTTATAATTTGTTCTAGTTTATTACCAAATAAAATACAAAAATACTAATTTTTGTATCTCTGTCTTTTGTGTTTTATTCTTAATGTCTTGTCTTATCCTGTTTTCAAAACTAAACGCAGCTAAACTATTAGACTAATTTAATTAAACTTAATTACCAAAATGTCATTGTTATATAATATCACCATTAGATTAATATAGTAATTGAAGACAAATAAATTATACATATATTATTCACAGTCTAATTTTATTCATTTCAAAATAAAAAAATAATATATTAATCTTTTTAAAATTACATTCAAATTTGTCTATAATACAAATAAACATAATGAATCCTAAAACATGTCCATTAAATAATTGTTTTATGTTTTGGCTAAAATTAATACTTTGTTGAAATAATGTATATAATAAAAGATTATTATTATTATTATTATTATTATTATTATTATTATTATTATTATTATTATTATTATTATTATTATAGTTGACACTTTGCTTGTGATTTTTTTTTCTTGTTTACACTTTACTTTGTGAGTTTTAATTCATAAACTATTAATGTAATAATTTCTTTTACTGGTGTCCAATATTAGTTTTATATATAGAGTTGAAAATGTTAGTTTTTTATACAAATGTCTATTAAAGGCCCAAGTTACAAAAAAAACCCAGACGCCTAATCCATCTCTAATTACATCCAAATAAAAAAATTTTCATGAATGATTCAAGCCTCTTTGTAATTATTATAAACTTTGGGTGAGAATATAAATTTACAAACTAACTTGTACCATTGCACAACAGCCACACATTTGAAATCATTTTAAAATGTCCTTTAAGGACCACTTTATGTAACACCCTACTACATAGAGCTTTACGCTTAAGTCGTAGAATAAAGGTAGTGTGGTGTTACGGACCTCTAATCATAAAATACATACGTATAATAGCAAAAAAATATAATATAATAGGAGCCTTGAAAAATGGATAAAAAAAATCGCAAAATAAAAAGCGCAACGCTCAAAAAATAGAATTACTTGCGTGCTAAGAAACCTAAAGATCATAGATATGAAATAAGCGAAGGAGTGGATAGATAGCCAAGAATACAGTATAACTAGCTCATGACTTAGCCTGTGGAGCCAAGGCTGGCCAGAGAATATATACATAGATATACAAATATCCCAAAATATCCAAAATACAGAAATAAGGCCCTATCTCTCCTTTAATCTCTATGAGGGACAAAATAATCAAGTTTCTTAGAGAAAAAGTTAAGTAGCTAAGTACATATATACATAAACTGATAATCAAAAGAACCCAGGGACCACTCCACTTCAGGAATCCAGACGCCTAGCAAGGTGCATTTCGACCTGCATCTGAAAATAACAACACAATATGGGGTGAGAACCAGGAGTTCTCAGCATGGTAAAGGTGCCACGCATATAATATATAAGGTCCTGAGAATGCCAGAGGCAATCTTCGAACGCCAACATATAGTTATAAAACTTAAACTCTAAGCAGAAGCCATAAAAAAGTAGGTGACCTAAAGAATTCTAAACTTACTTTAAACCTAACATTAACACCAAACCGATCCATCCTTCCTCCGCTCCTTCATCACCATTGATTTAGTAGAGACAAACAACCAAATAATTTCACGCACAAGTAGGAAACAGGTAGTGCAAGTAGCAAATATAACAGTTAGCATGATATATATTCAGTTAGGCAATCAATGCATAGCAGACAAAACAAACAGAATGCACATGATGTATGCCTGTCCTATGGCTGATGAGGCTCATCTGTCGGTTATCCAGCTAACCCAACAAGTCCGAAAACCTTAGACTGTCCCTCGTCGCGCATCCCCATGAGTCTATGAATAGATTTCTCATTCATTCATCATTTATACAATCGTTCATTCATCAATTATATCTCACTCAATGGGGGATATCCATTCCTGGGAATTTATACATGCCCAGTCACCCTTACGACGTAGGGTCAACAGGGTATCGGGTTTCAACCTGGAACACGTGGTGGCAAGCCACGGTTCTGTTACCCAGGAAAACTTGTATCTCAGATATCATTAAATTCTTAGGCCACATAATATTCAAACCATTCTCATTCATCATATAATCATTCATCTTAGCCATAGCAACATGTATTCATTTAACTTTCACATCATTCTCTTACAATTCATCACATTTACCCTTTTCTTCATCCCCAAGTTACCTCAATTTCCTAGCTTTAACTAATTACTAAGCTTACTAGTAAGATCTAGTGTTAAAAGGATAAAAATAGAGGCTTAGAGGTTCGAAACCATGTTTGAATAATAAAAATACAAGTGCTAGAAAAACAGAGTGTGTGCAAACGCACACAAGTGTGCGTCCCCACAATTTGTGAAAAGCAGAGCGTGTGTGTGCGCACCAACCAGGAATTACTTGGTGTGCGTGCACCTCACCTATGTGAGCACCACCAGCAGAAAGCATATCCTGGTGCGTGCGTACGCACAATGGCGTGCGTACGCCCATTTTCTGTAAAACACCAGGTGTGCGCACGCACAAAGGCGTGCATACGCACAAGTGAAGTTGTTCCTACTGTTGGGTGCATGCGCACATCAGTGTGCATTGGCACACACCAGAAACTCTGGTTCTGCTGTATTTTAAAAATTTTCAGTTTTTTGCACCAGATTTTTGGCGTCCATAACTCCCTATATAGAATTCGGTTTTTCGCAAAATTTATATCATTCTCAAGATTATAAAACCCTCTTTAATTTGAAACAAATCTCATTTTTATCCAAAATTTGAGATTCAAGTTATGGACTACTGAAATTCATTAAAAATAAGTTTTTTCCCAAAATTTACCAAACTTCTATTTTTACCAAAATCTCATTCCATACCAGAATATTTCACAACCAAAGCATACCAATACTCAACTCCATACCTTCCATTCATTTTACAACACACCACACCCAATATTCTCAATCATTAAATAACTCCCTACATATATACATACATCTTCACAATTCCTCAACCCAAATCAATGGCAAATATACTCATGCATACACATAGTTTCCTTGTCACACATACCAACATATACACTTAACCCTTTTATTCAACAATTACCCACAATAAATACTTCACATCACTCTCATGAATAGCTCAACATTTACATCAAGAATTGCTAATTTATCTCAAGTATACTAAATCAACTTCCATCAAAATTAATTAAATTCATCATCAAACACCAACACCACACTTTCAACAAAATCATCAATCACTACTCCTTTTTAATATCATTTAATAAATCCATCAAAGTTACTAAACATTAACATAATTACACATTTCAACTCATCCTAGGGTCGTCTAGCCTAAGTTTTCACAGAGCATTACATATTAAATACGCAGAACCTAAACCATACCTTGGCCGATTTTCGCATTGGTCCAAGGCAACACTTAAGCCATACACACAGCCCCACAACTCACAAAAACCACCAAGACCTTGGCGCCAATCCTTCACCAAGCCTCCAAATGTCCACAATTTAATCCCAAAACTTGTATACACACACCTAGTTCACACCTATTATGCTTATATGATTCAAAATTCAATTTTCACATACTCAAAACCAAGAATTTAGCCAAGGTAAGAAACCTCACCATGCACCGGACTAAAAGAGCCAAAACCAACAAGCTCCACTAGCTAATTTGAACCTAGAGAATCAAAATTAACAAATTCTCAACTTGGGCACACATAATTTTCGAAAATTGAGGGGAAGGAGTGACTGGTAATATTAACGTGACTTACCAAAGAAATTGTTCTGATGGAATTGTAGAGCTCGACGCGCTGGACGCGTAGTCGCAAATGGTGCGGCGATCGGAGCTCGGTTGAGGAAGTTATAGTAGTTTGAGTATATAAATGAGGGTTAGGTTTTGCTTTTGTTCTTCTCCCTCCGTAAAATGTTTCCCAGCGTAAATGATGAAGAAGAAGGGAAATAAGAAGCTGTGTCTTCTTTAATGGGTTGGGTTCGGTTGGGCTTTGGTCCAATTTTGGGCCCAGTTCAAACATTTCTAATTAAAATTTGATTTATTGAATAATTATTTACTAAATTTAGCGGGGTTTACATCCTACCCACCTAATTAAGAATTTTGTCCTCAAAATTCAGAGTTAGTTACCTGAAAAGAGGTGTGGGTAGTCCTTCCGCATATCTGACTCAAGCTCTCAGGTATGCTCTTCAATACCAACCCGACTCCATGCTAATTTTACCAAAGAAACCTCCTTTCTGCGTAAACGCTTGATGCTGGTGTCATCAATTTTGATTGGAGTTACTGGAAGTGTCAGATCTTCTCTCACTTGAACCGATTATGGTTCTAGGACATGACTTGGATCAAAAGTGTATTTATGAAGCTTCGATATGTGAAACACGTCATGCAGGTTTGAAAGATGTGGTGGTAAAGCGATCCTATACGCCACTGGTCCAATTCTCTTCAGGATCTCAAACAGTCCAATGTAATGGGGATTTAACTTTTTAGTCTTAATGGATCTCCCTATTCTAGTAGTTGGAGTAACTTTCAGGAAGACGTGTTCTCTTTCTTCAAACTCCAAAGGCTTCCGTCTTCGGTCAGCATAGCTCTTCTGACGGCTTTGAGCTATAAGCATTCGTTTACGGATTTTCTTTATTTGCTCTGTGGTTTCAGCTATCTTTCAGGTCCTAACAAGCTCCTCTCCCCGGCTTTATACCAACACAGAGAAGATTGACATTTTCTTCCATACAAAGCTTCATACGGAGCCATTCCAATGCTCGCATGGTAGCTGTTGTTGTAAGCAAACTCCACTAGAGGCATATATCGATCCCAGCTCGCCGGCTGGTCCAAAACACAAGCTCTTAGCATATCCTTCAAGGTTTAGATCGTTCTTTCTGATTGGCCATCCGTCTGAGGATGATATGTAGTGCTTAGGCTCAATTGAGTGCCAAATGCTCGCTGAAAGGCTCCCAAGAACCATGAGGTGAAGCGAGGATCTCTGTCAGATACAATGGTGAAAGGTATGCCATGTAACCTCACAATTTCCTTAATCTATAGCCGCGTTAACTCCTCCATTGTGCAACTTGTAACACCCTAATTAGCCTAAGCCTTACCTCGCGTCGTAAAGTAAAGGTTAATCAGAGATTACGATAGTTCTAAGCTCATACATATCATATATAGAAGGAATTATTAATATCTAGAAGCCCGATGAAGAATATAGCTCAAAAACAGGATTTTAAAAGCGCAAAACGTACTAACAAAGCTACTATCTAAAGGTACAAGAGCTGATGTAATATAAGCAAGATAATAGTATAATAGTGTAACATCATAAAAAATAGCGTATACAAGTTTGGTTCTCTCATATACAAGCCTCTAGGCAAGGACAAAATACAAAAAGAGAGAGGTATAAACAAAGCAAACCAAAAAGACTCCAAAAGAATCCAAGATCCTCCGCTTCTGCCACCATCCAAAGCAACTCACCGAGGTGGGTTGCGACCTGTATCTTAAAAAGATAACAACAATATGGTATGAGAACCGGAGGTTCTTAGTATGGTAATAGTGCCCAGTGATGTAGGATATAAGACCCCGGGACACCAAAGGCAATCCTAAGCTCCATATCCATCACAAGATTCAAGCTTAAAACATTCTAAAACAGATAAGTATAATATACCAACATTAACTTGAATAAACCAGGTAATCTATCTTAGGGGATTTCTACTCTAACCAAACACCGTTGTCCCACAGTCTTCACCAACCGATCCTCCATGCGATCCCATTGCCACCGCCTTCCGAACCTCCTCAATCCCAGTGGAAAGCACAGATAATATACAATTCAAGTAAACCACAAGTAGAAGCATATAAGGCAAATAATTCAAATAGCAATTAAGCATGTTATTCAATTAGGCAAACCATTTCAAGTAAACAAAGCATACAATCAGATAGAAAATGCATATGATAAATGCCTGCCCTATTGGCTGTGATATCACATTGTCGGTTCAACTGCCAACCCGACACATCTCCATGGAGACGTCGCCCTTCGGATTTCTCATATGGAAACCCCCGAGATATAGTGCTCGAATCACTGCCCAGGTACCGGCGCCTGCATGCCCTATAGATCCAAAGGGATGCGAGCGGGATCTATTGCCACCGACCTCAAATCTAAGTGCAAGTGGGAAGAACCACTGCCCTTACGCTGCCGCTGCTACCTCGAACAGGCAGGATCCAACCTCAGCCCCTGCCCGGGCGCATAGCGTCTCATAATTTTAGAAAAATCATTATTTCAGTGGTTTTCAAAAAGCATTATTCAGTATACAGAGATCCATCACCTCAATCTGAGTCCCCGACTCATCTTAACCACTGTCCATTCATCACTCAGTTTCCAATTATCAAAAGTTCATCATTCCTCATCTCATATGCCAATCATAATTCACCTAACATCAAACCCTTCTCAGCACACCAGAAACCTATGCCTCCATTTTCTAATCTATCATAAAATTATGTACTAGAACCCCTAAGTTATATCCCATGTTCTAATACTCAAAACTAGGCCCAAAAGTCTTAAAATGGTGTTAAAGAAGCTTACAACCATGTTGGGAAGGTAGAATAGTTGAAAACAAGAAATTTGAGAAAAAAGACGTTTGCGGCCGCACAAGGGTCTGTGCGTGCGCACACTCCTGAGAGTTTTAAAATGCGTGCGTATGCACAGGTGCAAAATTTTACAAGAATCTGTTCACTCACACAACCTGTGCCAGTGCCCCCAACAAACAAGCCTTCCCAACGTGTGCGTCCGCACAGGCCTGCGCGTCCGTACAAGTTGAATTTTTTCCTTAGATATGCGCGTGCACAAGTTGTGCTAGCGCTGCAAACAGAACGCACCTCCCTGCCTGTGCGTGCGTATAGGTGTGTGCATATGCACAGATCAAAATTTCCGCAGGGTGTGCGCCCGCACAAGGGTGTGCGTCCACACATATCAGAAATCATGAAATTCTGCAACTTTGCAGAATTTCAGATTTTTAACATCAACTTTGAATGATCATAACTTCCTCTACAAAATTCTAATTTTCACAAACTTTATACTGATTCAAAGAATTTTTAAAGATCTTTAATTCTAAACAATTTTCCATCAATTCCAAAAACCGAGGCAAAAGTTATGATCGAACAAAGTTCACTAAAATCTTAATTTTACCAAACTTCACAATTACCACCCTATCTCACCATACCCATACCAAATCATACCAATCCATCCAAAACTCTATTTTTCATCAAAATGCACCTGTTATAGCATAATACATTAACCTTACCACATTTTCCTTCTCATTTCACTATTCTCAATTTCCAACATCAACTATATAAAACTTATGATCAAAATCACTATCAAATCCACCATTTCATAAATCATAACACCACAATTATCATAAGAAACCAACTTCTAATTTATACAATAACTCAACATCATCATATCATTATGACCCATCACAATCAACTCAACATTCATCAATTCATCAACATTTAACACACCAACCATCATTTTAGTTCAACCTATCCTATTGGTCACTAGCCTATGTGTCCATGAATATTATATACTACATAGAGGAAACCGAAACCATATCTTGGCCGATTCCCTATATGCACCCAAACTCAAAATGAGCACCAACAAACTTCCAACCACAATCCAAGCTTTCAAATCCACTCTAATAAGTACAAATAAGTTCCAAGAGCTCCCAAAGCCACAATAATCAAACTATATACATACAATTTACCTCAAGTCAACCTAGGGTTCCAATTAAACATAAATTCACAAGGGTTTAGTGGCCCTTACCTTCTCCTACAGATGTGGATGTCAAAACCCAATGCTAAGCAAGGATTAAAGTGAACCTAAACATCCAAAATCACAAAAACTCATTTAACCAAAAACCCTATATACCCAAAATTTTGAGGAGAGAAACTGGGAAGATTTCGTGATTATATTGAGAGTTTCTTGAGTGGGTTGTGTAGAGCTCTTCACAAGGAATGCGTAGCCACAAACGGTGCGGCAATCGGAGCTCTCTAGCTCAAGATATGAGCTTTGAAAGTTGGAGATGAATAGTGCTCAATCTCTTCTCCTCCCCTTCTTTCTTATTTTTGATGTGTGTGTTATGAGTGTTGTGTGGTGAGTTGGTTCACTTAATGAACCCTTTTATATGTTGGGCTTGGGCCCAATTTAGGCCCAGTCCAATCCGTTAGCATTTTTAGCCCATTTGGCCTAACTTCGGGCCAAACTTTTAAAATTAATGTCCGGTTTTTCATTTCTAATATTTTTCTAAGGTTTTTGACGGTTTTCACTTTTCTCGTGCAGTACTGGGCAGACTTGAACCGGTTCAATTGCCAGTTCGTGATTTTTCACGGTTTTTTGCAAAAAGCACATTTTCTGACTCAGAAAGACCCACTGAGTCCAGAAATCACCTTTAAATCCTCAAATTCTCTCTCCAAATTTTTGGGATCTAACTTGGGCAATTAATCACTTAATTAACCAGTTGATTAGTTGCGGTTCTTACACAACTTATCCGAATGGGGAAAAAGTGAGCCGACTTGGTCAGTCAATCTACAACTACCCAAATGGCATCACAACCCGTTCGAGTTCTCGGTAAACCCAACACAAAGTTCATTGCAATGTTCTCCCATTTCCACTGTGGAATATCCAAAGGTTGAAGGGTTCCTGATGGTCTCTGGTGTTCAATTTTAACTTTTTGGCAAGTTAGGCACTTGGAAACATGCAACACAACATCATTTTTCATTTCTGGCCACCAGAACATTGTCTCTAGATCTTGATACATCTTGGTGCTTCCTGGATGGATTGAGAACCCGCTCTTATGAGCTTCCTTTAAGATGTTTTGTCACAAATCCCAGACATCTAGCACAATAATCCGGTCCTTGAACCTCCATAAACCATCCTTATCTTCTGACACTCTCCACTGTTTGCCTTTCTTAATCACCGGCAAAATCTTATACAATTCTTGGTCATTCTGACGAGCCTTTAGAAGTTCAGCCTTGAAATCACTTGAAATTTGTAGCTGACTTAAGCATAAAGTCCCAAATTTTTCTTTGACTCCCAGTTTCATTCCTTGGAATGCTTTTAGTAATTCTTCCTCTCGCAGCATCATCCAAGCAGTGCATAAAGACTTCTGACTCAAGGCATCTGCCACAACATTCGCCTTTCTAGGATGGTAGTTTAACTCAAAGTCATAGTCCTTCAGAAGTTCCATCCATCTCCTCTGATGCATATTCAACTCCTTCTGTTCAAAAAGGTACTTCAAACTCTTATGGTCTGAGAAAACTCAAAACTTGACACCATAGAGGTAATGCCTCCAAATTTTTAAAGCAAAAACAATGGCAGCAAGCTTCAAATCGTGAGTTGGATAATTCCTTTCATGCGGCCTTAACTGACGTGAGGCATATGCTATGACCTTATGGTGCTGCATCAGCATGCATCCTAAATCCTTCAGTGATGCATTGCAGTATACTTCGAATGGTTCACTCAGCTTAGGCAACACCAACAAGGGTGCGGTAGTCAATCTCTGCTTCAATGCGAGAAAACTCTCCTTGCACTCACGAGTCCACACAACAGGAACATCCTTCCTAGTTAGCTTGGTTAAAGGCAAGACGAGCTGTGAAAACCCTTTAATGAACCTCCAATAATAACCTACCAAACCTAGGAAACTCCTTATCTCTGTCACTGGAGTTGGTCGCTCCCAATTCATCACTGCTTCAACCTTAGCAGGATCTATTACTATTCCCTGTTTACTCACCACGTGGCCAAGAAATTTCACTTCAGACTTCCAAAACTCACACTTAGACAGCTTAGCATACAACTTCCTATCCTTCAATATTTGCAGCATAGTCCGTAAGTGATCTGCATGCTCATCCTATGTCTTAGAGTAAATAAGAATGCCATCGATGAACACAACAACAAACTTGTCCAGATATGGATGGAAAATCCTATTCATGTAATCCATGAATATCGCCGGAGCATTAGTCAATCCGAAGGACATCACTGTGTATCCATAGTGACCATAGCGCGTCCTAAAGGCAGTTTTGGGAATATCCTCATCTCTGACCCTTATTTGGTGGTATCCAGATCATAGATCAATCTTAGAGAATACATCGGCTCCCTGTAAATGGTCCATCAGGTCGTTAATTCTTGGAAACGGGTATTTATTCTTCATAGTAATCTTATTCAGTTGCCGATAATCAACACATAAGTGCATACTCCCGTCTTTCTTCTTCCCCAGTAACATTGGCGCGCCCCACAGAGAAACACTCGGTTAGATAAAGTTTTTACTCAACAGATCTTCTAGCTGAGACTTCAGCTCGGCCATTTCTAAAGGTGACATCCTATAAGGAGCACTCAAAATTGGACCGGCCCCAGGCACCAACTCAATAGCGAATTCAACCTCTCGATTAGGTAGAAATTCATCAATATTGTCTAGAAACACCTCCAGAAACTCACATACAACCGGAATTTGCTCCAAGATTTGATCATCACCCAAAATACCCGCAGTTAACAACATAATACCCTAGCACCTCAGAACAATTCACCGTCATAGAATTCAAGTAGTAGCTATTCACCACAAACGGCCCTTCTGTATCTTCTGGCATAAAGCACACTAATTTTTCAGAACAGTCGAGCAGAACATGGTTCTTGGATAACCAGTCCAACCCCAGAATGAGATCAAGACCAGTCATCGGCAGACAAATTAGGTCATGCACAAATTCACGCTGTTGTATTCGAAACAGAACTTGTGGACATCCTAACCTAGTCACCATCGCCTCATGGGTAGCATTATATACCTTTAAATCATACCTTAGGATCATTATTTTCAATCCTAACTTATTAGCCTTTTCAAATGCAATAAACAAATGTGTTGCTTCAGAATCAAATAAGGCATTCAAAATTTTACCGGCCATCTCACAGTTATCTCTAATAAGTGTCTCTAACCCCTCAGCGCCTACTGCTGAAGTAGTATACATTCGTCCTGGCTGCTGCACTCTGCCAGTCTTATACTTCTTCTTCTCTAGGCAGTTATTGGCCAAGTGTTCGGGCTATTCACAGAAATAGCATACTCCAGTCCCAAACCAGCACGGAACTCCTGGATGATACTTCCCACATCTGTGACAGCTCAAATCCTGCTGTGGCTGCTTCCCATGCCTTCTTTCCTGATTAGTATTAGCATTCGGCCTCCTGAAGTTACCCTGCCCCTGATTATTCTGAGGGACAAAGCCGCCTGATGAGCGGATAATTTGTACCCTTTTTGGCATTATTTTTAGTATGTTTTTAGTAGTTTTAGTTGAGTTCTTAGTATATTTTTATTAGTTTTTAGTTAAAATTCACTTTTCTGGACTTTACTATGAGTTTGTGTATTTTTCTGTGATTTCAGGTATTTTCTGGCTGAAATTGAGGGTTCTGAGCAAAAATCTGATCCAGAGACTGAAAAGGACTGCAGATGCTGTTGGATTCTGACCTCCCTGCACTCGAAGTGGATTTTCTGGAGCTACAGAAGCCCAATTGGCGCGCTCTCAACGGCGTTGGAAAGTAGACATCCTGGGCTTTCCAGAAATATATGATAGTCCATACTTTGCCTAAGATTTGATGGCCCAAACCGGCGTGGCAAATCAGCCTCAGAAATTCCAGCGTTTAACGCTGGAACTGGCATAAAACTTGGAGTTAAACGCCCAAACTGGCATAAAAGCTGGCGTTTAACTCCAGAAAAGGTCTCTACACGAAAATGCTTCATTGCTCAGCCCAAGCACACACCAAGTGGACCCAGAAGTGGATTTTTACATCATTTACTCATTTCTGTATACCCTATGTTACTAGCCGACAATTAATAGGATCTTTTGACATTGTATCAGACCTCATGACACTTTACACATTTCTTTGTGTACCTTCCACAGTATGAGTCTCTAAACCCCATGGTTGGGGGTGAGGAGCTCTGCTGTGTCTTGATGGATTAATGCAATTACTACTGTTTCTTATTCAATCATGCTTGCCTCCATTCTAAGATATCACTTGTTCTTAACCCGGATGAATGTGATGATCCGTGACACTCATCATATTCTCAACTATGAACGTGTGCCTGACAACCACCTCCGTTCTACCTTAGATTGAGTAGATATCTCTTGGATTCCTTAACCAGAATCTTCGTGGTATAAGCTAGAACTGATGGCGGCATTCAAGAGAATCCGGAAGGTCTAAACCTTGTCTGTGGTATTCTGAGTAGGATTCAATGATTGAATGACTGTGACGTGCTTCAAACTCCTAGCAGGCGGGGCGTTAGTGACAGACGCAAAAGAATCGATGGATTCTATTCCGGCCTGACCGAGAACCGACAGCTGATTAGCCTATGCTGTGACAGAGCATAGGAACGTTTTCACTGAGAGGATGGGAGGTAGCCACTGACAACGGTGAAACCCTACATACAGCTTGCCATGGAAGGAGCTTCGCGTGTTTGATGAAGAAGACAGTAGGAAAGCAGAGATTCAGAAGATGGAGCATCTCCAAAACCCCAACCTATTCTCCATTACTGCAATACAAGTAACCATTTCATGTTCTTTTGCTTTTCACAATCGATCCTGATAATTTCTGATATCCTGACTAAGATTTACAAGATAACCATAGCTTGCTTCAAGCCGACAATCTCCGTGGGATCGACCCTTGCTCACGCAAGGTATTACTTGGACGACCCAGTGCACTTGCTGGTTAGTTGTGCGGGATTGCAAAAGTGTGATTGCAATTTCGTGCACCAAGTTTTTGGCGCCGTTGCCGGGGATTGTTCGAGTTTGGACAACTGACGGCTTATCTTGTTGCTTAGATTAGGACTGTTTTATTTTTGTTGGTTTAGAGTCTTTTAGTTGAGTCTAGTTTCATATTTTAAGTTTGGTGTCAATTGCATTCTTTTGTTTTTCTTTTAATTTTTCGAATTTGCATGTCTTTAGTCTCTTTTTGATCCGTAAAAATTCTAAGTTTGGTGTCCCCTTTGTGTTTTTCCCTTAAAATTTTCGAAAAAATTAGTGTTTGATTTTCTAAAAATTTTAAGTTTGGTGTCTTTTTGTGTTTTTCTCTTTCCTCTTTTCAAAAATCAAATCTTTTTCATAAAAATTTTTCAATCATATCTTTTTAATTGCTATTTTCAAAATCTTTTTAATTACTTAATTGATTCAGTTCTCAATTTGCTTTGATCTTATTTTCTTTTTGATTTTCGAATTTTTATTTTAATTCTTTTTTGTTTTATTTTATTTTTTTTCGTTTAACTCAAAAAAAAAAAAAACAAAATTTATCTGTTTGCAATCATTATCATTTCCCTCTTGTCCATTATGGACATAAGTGGGATTGATCAGTCCAAAAGGACTCTGGGGTCATATGCTAACCCCATTACAGCTGCATATGGGAGTAGCATCTGTACACCTCCCATCAAAGCAAGCAGCTTTGAGCTAAATCCTCAACTCATTATCATAGTGCAGCAAAATTGCCAGTATTCCGGTCTTCCACAGGAAGAACCTACTGAGTTTCTGGCACAGTTCTTACAAATTAATGACACAGTACATGATAAAGAGGTGGATCAGGATGTCTACAGACTATTACTGTTTCCATTTGCTGTAAAAGATCAAGCTAAAAGGTGGTTGAATAACCAACCTACAGCAAGCATAAAGACATGGAAACAGTTGTCAGACAAATTCCTGAATCATTTTTACCCTCCAAAGAGGATGACACAGCTAAGGCTGGACATCCAAGGCTTTAAACAAGAGGATAATGAATCCCTTTATAATGCCTGGGAGAGGTATAGAGGTATGCTAAGAAAATGCCCCTCTGAAATATTTTCAGAGTGGGTACAGTTAGACATCTTCTACTATGGGCTTACAGAAAAAGCTCAGATGTCTTTAGACCACTCAGCTGGTGGATCTATACACATGAGGAAGACAATTGAAGAAGCTCAAGAGCTTATAGACACTGTTGCTAGAAACCAATACTTATATTCTAGCAATGAGTTCTCTCCAAAAGAGGAAGTCATGGCAGTACTCACTGACCCTAATCCTCAAGAACAGATAACTGAGCTTAATCAACAATTGCTCTTGATGACAGAACAGTTAGCAAAATTTAAAGAGATGCTCCATGAAACTAAAGTTGCTAACAAGAGCATAGAACTACAGTTGAATCAAGCAAAACAGCAAATATCTAAACAGATAACAGAGGAATGTCAAGCAGTTCAACTGAGGAGTGGGAAGACACTGAATACCTCTGCTCAAAAGAGCAGAAAGCCAAACAAGGAACAATTGACAGAGGATAACCAAACCACTGTTCAAAATCCCTCTGAGGACATAAGAGCCCAGAGAGGAACGTTATTGGCGTTCAAACGCCAGAAAGGGAAGGAAAGCTGGCGTTAAACGCCCATTCCTTGCCCAGTTCTGGCGTTCAAACGCCAGAAAAGGGGGAAAAGTTGGCGTTTAACGCCCATTTTCCACCCAATCCTGGCGTTCAGACGCCAAGGGAGGATCAGACACCTGAGAGTGCTGACAGTAATCCCTCTAAAAAGGCTTCTTCAACCACTTCTGTAAGGAATAAACCTGCAGCATCTAAGGTTGAAGAATATCAAGCCAAGATGCCTTATCCTCAGAAACTCCGCAAAGCGGAACAGGATAAGCAATTTGCCCGCTTTGCAGACTATCTAAGGACTCTTGAAATAAAGATTCCGTTTGCAGAGGCACTTGAGCAAATACCTTCTTATGCTAAGTTCATGAAGGAAATCTTAAGTCATAAGAAGGATTGGAGAGAAACTGAAAAAGTGTTTCTCACTGAAGAATGCAGTGCAGTCATTCTGAAAAGCTTACCAGAAAAGCTTCAAGATCCTGGAAGCTTTCTGATACCATGCACATTAGAAGGCGCTTGCACCAAGACAGCCCTATGTGATCTTGGAGCAAGCATCAATCTAATACCTGCATCCACTATCAGAAAGCTTGGGTTGACTGGAGAAGTCAAACCAACCAGGATATGCCTCCAACTTGCTGATGGCTCCATTAAACATCCATCAGGCATAATAGAGGATATGATTGTCAAGGTTGGGCCATTCACCTTTCCAACTGACTTTGTGGTGCTGGAAATGGAGGAGCACAAGAGTGCAACTCTCATTCTAGGAAGACCTTTCCTAGCAACCGGACGAACTCTCATTGATGTACAAAAAGGGGAAGTAACCTTGAGAGTCAATGAGGATGAGTTCAAGTTAAATGCTGTAAAAGCTATGCAGCATCCAGACACACCAAATGACTGCATGGGCGCAGACATTATTGACTCTTTGGTGGAAGAGATCAATATGGCTGAAAGCCTAGAATCAGAGCTTGAAGACATCTTCAAAGATGCTCAACCTGATCAAGAAGAACTAGAGGAAGCAAAGGAATTTTCGAAAATTCCTCAGGAGGAGGATAAACCTCCCAAACCTGAACTCAAACCACTACCACCATCCCTGAAATATGCATTTCTGGGAGGGGGTGAAACTTTTCCAGTGATTATAAGCTCTGCTTTAAATCCACAGGAAGAGGAAGCACTGATTCAAGTGCTGAGGACACACAAGACAGCTCTTGGGTGGTCCATAAGTGATCTTAAGGGTATTAGCCCAGCTAGATGCATGCACAAGATCCTGTTGGAGGATAATGCCAAACCAGTGGTCCAACCACAAAGGAGGCTAAATCCAGCCATGAAGGAGGTGGTGCAGAAAGAGGTCACTAAATTACTAGAGGCTGGGATTATTTATCCTATTTCTGATAGCCCCTGGGTGAGCCCTGTCCAAGTTGTCCCCAAAAAGGGAGGCATGACAGTGGTTCATGATGAAAAAGATGAACTGGTTCCTACAAGAACAGTCACAGGGTGGCGTATGTGTATTGACTACAGAAGGCTCAATACAGCCACCAGAAAGGATCATTTTCCTTTACCATTCATAGACCAAATGCTAGAAAGACTAGCTGGTCATGATTACTACTGCTTTTTGGATGGCTATTCAGGCTACAACCAAATTGCAGTAGATCCTCAGGACCAAGAGAAAACAGCATTCACTTGCCCTTCTGGCGTGTTTGCCTATAGGAGGATGCCTTTTGGTCTGTGCAATGCACCTGCAACCTTTCAGAGGTGCATGCTCTCTATCTTCTCAGATATGGTAGAGAAATTTCTGGAAGTCTTCATGGACGACTTTTCAGTGTATGGAGACTCATTCAGCTCCTGTCTTAATCACCTAGCACTTGTCCTGAAAAGGTGCCAAGAGACTAACCTGGTTTTAAACTGGGAGAAATGTCACTTTATGGTGACTGAAGGAATTGTCCTTGGGCACAAAATTTCAAGCAAGGGAATAGAGGTGGACAAGGCAAAGGTAGAGGTAATTGAAAAATTACCACCACCTGCCAATGTTAAGGCAATCAGAAGCTTTCTGGGGCATGCAGGATTCTACAGAAGGTTTATAAAGGATTTTTCAAAAATTGCAAAACCTTTAAGTAACCTGCTAGCTGCTGACACACCATTTGTGTTTGACACACAGTGTCTGCAGGCGTTTGAGACCCTGAAAGCTAAGCTGGTCACAGCACCAGTCATCTCTGCACCAGATTGGACATTACCATTTGAATTAATGTGTGATGCCAGTGATCATGCCATTGGTGCAGTGTTGGGACAGAGGCATAACAAACTTCTGCATGTCATTTATTATGCTAGCCGTGTTCTAAATGATGCACAGAAGAATTACACAACCACAGAAAAAGAATTACTTGCAGTGGTCTATGCCATTGACAAGTTTAGATCCTACCTAGTGGGATCAAAGGTGATTGTGTACACTGACCATGCTGCTCTTAAATACTTACTCACAAAGCAGGATTCAAAACCCAGGCTTATAAGATGGGTGTTGCTTCTGCAAGAGTTTGATATAGAAATAAGAGACAGAAAAGGGACAGAGAACCAAGTAGCTGATCATCTGTCCCGAATAGAACCAGTAGCTGGGGCGTCCCTCCCTTCTGCTGAGATATCTGAGACTTTCCCAGATGAGCAACTCTTTGCCATTCAGGAAGCTCCATGGTTTGCAGACATTGCAAACTATAAAGCTGTGAAGTTCATACCCCAGGAGTACAGCAAAGTGCAAAGAAAGAAATTAATTTTAGATGCCAAGTACTACCTCTGGGATGAACCATATCTCTTTAAGAGATGTGCAGACGGAGTAATCCGCAGATGTGTACCCAGAGAAGAAGCACAAAGGATCCTATGGCATTGCCATGGATCACAGTATGGAGGGCATTTTGGAAGTGAGCGAACAGCCGCTAAAGTCCTCCAATGTGGCTTCTACTGGCCTACTCTCTATAAAGATTCCCGAGAGTTTGTGCGTAATTGTGACAGTTGCCAAAGAGCTGGTAACTTGCCTCACGGATATGCCATGCCTCAACAAGGGATATTAGAGATAGAATTGTTTGATGTATGGGGAATTGACTTCATGGGTCCATTCCCACCATCATACTCAAACACTTACATTCTGGTGGCAGTGGACTACGTATCTAAGTGGGTAGAAGCAATTGCTACACCCACTAATGATACCAAGACCGTGCTAAAATTCCTCCAGAAACATATCTTCAGTAGGTTTGGTGTTCCCAGAGTACTAATCAGTGATGGGGGCACTCATTTCTGCAATAGACAGCTATACTCTGCTATGGTTAGATATGGAATCAGCCATAAAGTGGCAACTCCGTATCATCCACAGACAAATGGGCAAGCTGAAGTCTCTAACAGAGAGCTAAAAAGAATCCTAGAACGGACTGTGATAGCCCGGAGAAAGGATTGGGCAAAGAGCTTGGATGATGCTCTGTGGGCATACAGAACAGCATTCAAGACTCCTATAGGAACCTCTCCATACCAACTGGTGTATGGGAAGGCCTGTCATCTGCCCGTGGAACTGGAACATAAAGCCTATTGGGCAACCAGGTTCCTAAACATGGATGCACAGTTAGCTGGTGAAAAGAGATTACTCCAGCTAAATGAGCTAGAGGAGTTCAGACTCAATGCCTTGAAAATGCAAAAATTTATAAGGAAAAGGCAAAGAAATGGCATGACAAGAAGTTGTCAACCAGAGTCTTTGAGCCAGGACAAAAAATTCTGCTCTTCAACTCTAGGCTCAAATTGTTTCCAGGAAAACTCAAATCCCGGTGGAGAGGTCCGTATGTGATTACAGGAGTCTCACCATATGGATATGTTGAGCTTCAGGATATTGATTCTGACAAAAAGTTCATTGTTAATGGACAGAGAATCAAGCATTATCTTGAAGGCAATTTTGAGCAGGAATGCTCAAAACTCAGACTTGAATGATTCTCAGTGAAGGTCCAGCTAAAGACAGTAAAGAAGCGCTTGCTGGGAGGCAACCCAGTCATTAGTAGGTTATATGATTTGTTTTTACAAAGGCAAGTATCAAAAATGAAGGAATTCACAGAGTTACAGAAGGATTCAGCTCAAAAAGCAGAGAAAATGAGCTTACTGGCGAAAAAACGCCAGTAAGGGGCATTTTGGGCGTTAAACGCCAGAATGGGTACCATTCTGGGCGTTTAACGCCAGGAATGGTGCCATTTTGGGCGTTAAACGCCAGAATGGGCACCATTCTGGGCGTTTAACGCCAGGTGTGCAGCATCCTGGGCGTTTTGGAAAAACGCCCAGTGACAAAGGAATTCTGGCGTTTAACGCCAGCCAGGGCACCTGGCTGGGCGTTAAACGCCCAAAAGGGGCATCAAATGGGCGTTAAACGCCAGAATGGGTGCCATTCTGGGCGTTTAACGCCAGAAAGGTGGGGGGACCACAATTTTGTTTTCAACTCAAATTTTTTCAAACTTTCCTTTTCTTACCCATACTTTTCTACAAAATCACACTTCAACCATTCATCATTCACTTTCAAATCTTCAAAAATCAAAACCATTCTTCAAATCTATTTCAAATCAATTCCAAATATTGTTCAAAAACCCACCTTTCTCTCAAATTCTTTCCATATCTTCTCAAATCTCCTTTCAAATTTTTCTTTTCTTTTCGAAATCTCCCCTCCCCACCTTATAAATACACGTTCGTCCCCTTCATTCCACCACACCATTCGAATTTCCTCTTCCTCTTTCTCTCTTCTCTCCTTTCTTTTGCTTGAGGACAAGCAAACCTCTAAGTTTGGTGTGCTTTTCCGTGATCACTAAGCCAAGATTCATCAAGATCATGGCTCCTAAGGGAAAACAAACCAATTTAAGAGGAAAGAAAGAGAATAATCCAAAGAATCTTTGGAACCAAGAGAAGTTCTTAACCAAAGAACATGAAGACCATTATCACAAGATAATGGGTCTGAGGTCAGTGATCCCGGAAGTGAAATTTGATCTGAAAGAAGATGAATATCCGGGGATCCAAGAGCAAATTCGAAACAGAGGATGGGAAGTTCTAACCAATCCTGAGATAAAGGTTGGAAGGAACATGGTTCAGGAATTCTACTCAAATCTGTGGTTAACAGATAAGCAGAGAATGACTGGAACTGCTTACCATACCTACAGAACTATGGCCAGAGGGAAAGTTATGTACTTCCATCTGGACAAAATAAGAGAAATCTTCAAATTACCTCAACTGCAAGATGATCCTGAATCCTTTAATAGGAGGATGGTGAGAGCAGATAAAGGGTTGGATCAAGTTCTAGAGGACATATGCCTCCCTGGAACTAAGTGGATAACCAATTCTAAGGGTGTCCCAAACCAACTCAAGAGGGGAGACCTCAAACCAATTGCAAGAGGTTGGCTAGACTTTATTGGGCGTTCCATACTGCCCACTAGCAACCGTTCTGAGGTCACCATCAAGAGAGCAGTGATGATTCATTGCATTATGCTTGGAAAAGAAGTGGAGGTTCATCATGTGATTGCTTGTGAGATCTACACAATTGCAAACAAGAATTCCACTGAAGCCAAATTGGCTTACCCAAGCTTGATTTCCTTGCTCTGTAAAGAGGCTGGGGTAAAAATGGGAGTAGATGAATTCATACCCATTGAACATCCAATCACCAAGAAGTCAATGGAAGGACAAATGCAAGACAACTCTATCAAAAGGAGGGCGCAGGAGTTCCTCCCTGAATTCCCTGAAATTGGCTACTGGGCCAGCCTAGAAGCATCTATCACCAAGTTGCAAGAAACTATGGAACAACTGAAGGAAGAACAGCAGAATCAGAACTGCATGCTCTGCAAATTGCTGAAGGAACAAGAGAAGCAGGGGCGTGAACTCCAAGAGATGAAACGCCAAAAGCTCTCCTCTCAAGCTGAGGGAGCATCCACTTCTCAAAATCAAGGTTGTTGAGTCCTAACTCTGTGAAAACCTCTATTATTAGGAGCCTATTTTTGCGTTTTTTTTTTCTTTTGTTTTCTTCTATATTTGAGTCTTGTTCTTAATTCATAATTAATAAAATTTATGCCTTAAAGTTATGAATGTCCTATGAATCCATCACCCCTCTTAAATGAAAAATGCTTTAATCACAAAAGAACAAGAAGTACAGGATTTCGAATTCATCTTTAAAACTAGCTTAATTAGTTTGATGTGGTGACAATACTTTTTGTTTTCTGAATGTATGCTTGAACAGTGCATATGTCTTTTGAATTTGTTGTTCATGAATGTTAAAATTGTTGACTCTTGAAAGAATGATGAAAAAGGAGACATGTTACTGAGGATCTGAAAAATCATAAAAATGATTCTTGAAGCAAGAAAAAACAGTGAATACAAAAAAAAAGAGAAAAAAAAAGAGAGAAAAAGAAAGAAAAAGAAAGAAATAAAGTTGTGATCCAAAGCAAAAAGAGTGTGCTTAAGAACCCTGGACACCTCTAATTGGGGACTCTAGCAAAGCTGAGTCACAATCTGAAAAGGTTCACCCAATTATGTGTCTGTGGCATGTATGTATCCGGTGGTAATACTGGAAGACAGAGTGCTTTGGGCCACGACCAAGACTCAATAAGTAGCTGTGTTCAAGAATCATCATACTTAACTAGGAGAATCAATAACATTATCTGGACTCTGAGTTCCTAAAGAAGCCAATCATTCTGAATTTCAAAGGATAAAGTGAGATGCCAAAACTGTTCGGAGGCAAAAAGCTACTAGTCCCGCTCATCTAATTTAGAGCTAAGTTTCATTGATAATTTGGAGTCTATAGTATATTCTCTTCTTTTTATCCTATTTTGATTTTCAGTTGCTTGGGGACAAGCAACAATTTAAGTTTGGTGTTGTGATGAGCGGATAATTTGTACCCTTTTTGGCATTGTTTTTAGTATGTTTTTAGTAGTTTTAGTTGAGTTCTTAGTATATTTTTATTAGTTTTTAGTTAAAATTCACTTTTCTGGACTTTACTATGAGTTTGTGTATTTTTCTGTGATTTCAGGTATTTTCTGGCTGAAATTGAGGGTTCTGAGCAAAAATCTGATCCAGAGACTGAAAAGGACTGCAGATGCTGTTGGATTCTGACCTCCCTGCACTCGAAGTAGATTTTCTGGAGCTACAGAAGCCAATTGGCGCGCTCTCAACGGCGTTGGAAAGTAGACATCCTGGGCTTTCCAGCAATATATGATAGTCCATACTTTGCCCAAGATTTGATGGTCCAAACCGGCGTGGCAAATCAGCCTCAGAAATTCCAGCGTTTAACGCTGGAACTGGCATAAAACTTGGAGTTAAACGCCCAAACTGGCATAAAAGCTGGCGTTTAACTCCAGAAAAGGTCTCTACACAAAAATGCTTCATTGCTCAGCCCAAGCACACACCAAGTGGACCAGAAGTGGATTTTTACGTCATTTACTCATTTCTGTATACCCTATGTTACTAGCCGACTATTAATAGGATCTTTTGACATTGTATCAGACCTCATGACACTTTACACGTTTCTTTGTGTACCTTCCACAGTATGAGTCTCTAAACCCCATGGTTGGGGGTGAGGAGCTCTGCTGTGTCTTGATGGATTAATGCAATTACTACTGTTTCTTATTCAATCATGCTTGCCTCCATTCTAAGATATCACTTGTTCTTAACCGGATGAATGTGATGATCCGTGACACTCATCATATTCTCAACTATGAACGTGTGCCTGACAACCACCTCCGTTCTACCTTAGATTGAGTAGATATCTCTTGGATTCCTTAACCAGAATCTTCGTGGTATAAGCTAGAACTGATGGCGGCATTCAAGAGAATCCGGAAGGTCTAAACCTTGTCTGTGGTATTCTGAGTAGGATTCAATGATTGAATGACTGTGACGTGCTTCAAACTCCTAGCAGGCGGGGCGTTAGTGACAGACGCAAAAGAATCGATGGATTCTATTCCGGCCTGACCGAGAACCGACAGCTGATTAGCCTATGCTGTGACAGAGCATAGGAACGTTTTCACTGAGAGGATGGGAGGTAGCCACTGACAACGGTGAAACCCTACATACAGCTTGCCATGGAAGGAGCTTCGCGTGTTTGATGAAGAAGACAGTAGGAAAGCAGAGATTCAGAAGATGGAGCATCTCCAAAACCCCAACCTATTCTCCATTACTGCAATACAAGTAACCATTTCATGTTCTTTTGCTTTTCACAATCGATCCTGATAATTTCTGATATCCTGACTAAGATTTACAAGATAACCATAGCTTGCTTCAAGCCGACAATCTCCGTGGGATCGACCCTTGCTCACGCAAGGTATTACTTGGACGACCCAGTGCACTTGCTGGTTAGTTGTGCGGGATTGCAAAAGTGTGATTGCAATTTCGTGCACCAAGTTTTTGGCGCCGTTGCCGGGGATTGTTCGAGTTTGGACAACTGACGGCTTATCTTGTTGCTTAGATTAGGACTGTTTTATTTTTGTTGGTTTAGAGTCTTTTAGTTGAGTCTAGTTTCATATTTTAAGTTTGGTGTCAATTGCATTCTTTTGTTTTTCTTTTAATTTTTCGAATTTGCATGTCTTTAGTCTCTTTTTGATCCGTAAAAATTCTAAGTTTGGTGTCCCCTTTGTGTTTTTCCCTTAAAATTTTCGAAAAAATTAGTGTTTGATTTTCTAAAAATTTTAAGTTTGGTGTCTTTTTGTGTTTTTCTCTTTCCTCTTTTCAAAAATCAAATCTTTTTCATAAAAATTTTTCAATCATATCTTTTTAATTGCTATTTTCAAAATCTTTTTAATTACTTAATTGATTCAGTTCTCAATTTGCTTTGATCTTTTTCTTTTTGATTTTCGAATTTTTATTTTAATTCTTTTTTGTTTTATTTTATTTTTTTTCGTTTAACTCAAAAAAAAAAACAAAATTTATCTGTTTGCAATCATTATCATTTCCCTCTTGTCCATTATGGACATAAGTGGGATTGATCAGTCCAAAAGGACTCTGGGGTCATATGCTAACCCATTACAGCTGCATATGGGAGTAGCATCTGTACACCTCCCATCAAAGCAAGCAGCTTTGAGCTAAATCCTCAACTCATTATCATAGTGCAGCAAAATTGCCAGTATTCCGGTCTTCCACAGGAAGAACCTACTGAGTTTCTGGCACAGTTCTTACAAATTGATGACACAGTACATGATAAAGAGGTGGATCAGGATGTCTACAGACTATTACTGTTTCCATTTGCTGTAAAAGATCAAGCTAAAAGGTGGTTGAATAACCAACCTACAGCAAGCATAAAGACATGGAAACAGTTGTCAGACAAATTCCTGAATCATTTTTACCCTCCAAAGAGGATGACACAGCTAAGGCTGGACATCCAAGGCTTTAAACAAGAGGATAATGAATCCCTTTATAATGCCTGGGAGAGGTATAGAGGTATGCTAAGAAAATGCCCCTCTGAAATATTTTCAGAGTGGGTACAGTTAGACATCTTCTACTATGGGCTTACAGAAAAAGCTCAGATGTCTTTAGACCACTCAGCTGGTGGATCTATACACATGAGGAAGACAATTGAAGAAGCTCAAGAGCTTATAGACACTGTTGCTAGAAACCAATACTTATATTCTAGCAATGAGTTCTCTCCAAAAGAGGAAGTCATGGCAGTACTCACTGACCCTAATCCTCAAGAACAGATAACTGAGCTTAATCAACAATTGCTCTTGATGACAGAACAGTTAGCAAAATTTAAAGAGATGCTCCATGAAACTAAAGTTGCTAACAAGAGCATAGAACTACAGTTGAATCAAGCAAAACAGCAAATATCTAAACAGATAACAGAGGAATGTCAAGCAGTTCAACTGAGGAGTGGGAAGACACTGAATACCTCTGCTCAAAAGAGCAGAAAGCCAAACAAGGAACAATTGACAGAGGATAACCAAACCACTGTTCAAAATCCCTCTGAGGACAATAAGAGCCCAGAGAGGAACGTTATTGGCGTTCAAACGCCAGAAAGGGAAGGAAAGCTGGCGTTAAACGCCCATTCCTTGCCCAGTTCTGGCGTTCAAACGCCAGAAAAGGGGGAAAAGTTGGCGTTTAACGCCCATTTTCCACCCAATCCTGGCGTTCAGACGCCAAGGGAGGATCAGACACCTGAGAGTGCTGACAGTAATCCCTCTAAAAAGGCTTCTTCAACCACTTCTGTAAGGAATAAACCTGCAGCATCTAAGGTTGAAGAATATCAAGCCAAGATGCCTTATCCTCAGAAACTCCGCAAAGCGGAACAGGATAAGCAATTTGCCCGCTTTGCAGACTATCTAAGGACTCTTGAAATAAAGATTCCGTTTGCAGAGGCACTTGAGCAAATACCTTCTTATGCTAAGTTCATGAAGGAAATCTTAAGTCATAAGAAGATTGGAGAGAAACTGAAAAAGTGTTTCTCACTGAAGAATGCAGTGCAGTCATTCTGAAAAGCTTACCAGAAAAGCTTCAAGATCCTGGAAGCTTTCTGATACCATGCACATTAGAAGGCGCTTGCACCAAGACAGCCCTATGTGATCTTGGAGCAAGCATCAATCTAATACCTGCATCCACTATCAGAAAGCTTGGGTTGACTGGAGAAGTCAAACCAACCAGGATATGCCTCCAACTTGCTGATGGCTCCATTAAACATCCATCAGGCATAATAGAGGATATGATTGTCAAGGTTGGGCCATTCACCTTTCCAACTGACTTTGTGGTGCTGGAAATGGAGGAGCACAAGAGTGCAACTCTCATTCTAGGAAGACCTTTCCTAGCAACCGGACGAACTCTCATTGATGTACAAAAAGGGGAAGTAACCTTGAGAGTCAATGAGGATGAGTTCAAGTTAAATGCTGTAAAAGCTATGCAGCATCCAGACACACCAAATGACTGCATGGGCGCAGACATTATTGACTCTTTGGTGGAAGAGATCAATATGGCTGAAAGCCTAGAATCAGAGCTTGAAGACATCTTCAAAGATGCTCAACCTGATCAAGAAGAACTAGAGGAAGCAAAGGAATTTTCGAAAATTCCTCAGGAGGAGGATAAACCTCCCAAACCTGAACTCAAACCACTACCACCATCCCTGAAATATGCATTTCTGGGAGGGGGTGAAACTTTTCCAGTGATTATAAGCTCTGCTTTAAATCCACAGGAAGAGGAAGCACTGATTCAAGTGCTGAGGACACACAAGACAGCTCTTGGGTGGTCCATAAGTGATCTTAAGGGTATTAGCCCAGCTAGATGCATGCACAAGATCCTGTTGGAGGATAATGCCAAACCAGTGGTCCAACCACAAAGGAGGCTAAATCCAGCCATGAAGGAGGTGGTGCAGAAAGAGGTCACTAAATTACTAGAGGCTGGGATTATTTATCCTATTTCTGATAGCCCCTGGGTGAGCCCTGTCCAAGTTGTCCCCAAAAAGGGAGGCATGACAGTGGTTCATGATGAAAAAGATGAACTGGTTCCTACAAGAACAGTCACAGGGTGGCGTATGTGTATTGACTACAGAAGGCTCAATACAGCCACCAGAAAGGATCATTTTCCTTTACCATTCATAGACCAAATGCTAGAAAGACTAGCTGGTCATGATTACTACTGCTTTTTGGATGGCTATTCAGGCTACAACCAAATTGCAGTAGATCCTCAGGACCAAGAGAAAACAGCATTCACTTGCCCTTCTGGCGTGTTTGCCTATAGGAGGATGCCTTTTGGTCTGTGCAATGCACCTGCAACCTTTCAGAGGTGCATGCTCTCTATCTTCTCAGATATGGTAGAGAAATTTCTGGAAGTCTTCATGGACGACTTTTCAGTGTATGGAGACTCATTCAGCTCCTGTCTTAATCACCTAGCACTTGTCCTGAAAAGGTGCCAAGAGACTAACCTGGTTTTAAACTGGGAGAAATGTCACTTTATGGTGACTGAAGGAATTGTCCTTGGGCACAAAATTTCAAGCAAGGGAATAGAGGTGGACAAGGCAAAGGTAGAGGTAATTGAAAAATTACCACCACCTGCCAATGTTAAGGCAATCAGAAGCTTTCTGGGGCATGCAGGATTCTACAGAAGGTTTATAAAGGATTTTTCAAAAATTGCAAAACCTTTAAGTAACCTGCTAGCTGCTGACACACCATTTGTGTTTGACACACAGTGTCTGCAGGCGTTTGAGACCCTGAAAGCTAAGCTGGTCACAGCACCAGTCATCTCTGCACCAGATTGGACATTACCATTTGAATTAATGTGTGATGCCAGTGATCATGCCATTGGTGCAGTGTTGGGACAGAGGCATAACAAACTTCTGCATGTCATTTATTATGCTAGCCGTGTTCTAAATGATGCACAGAAGAATTACACAACCACAGAAAAAGAATTACTTGCAGTGGTCTATGCCATTGACAAGTTTAGATCCTACCTAGTGGGATCAAAGGTGATTGTGTACACTGACCATGCTGCTCTTAAATACTTACTCACAAAGCAGGATTCAAAACCCAGGCTTATAAGATGGGTGTTGCTTCTGCAAGAGTTTGATATAGAAATAAGAGACAGAAAAGGGACAGAGAACCAAGTAGCTGATCATCTGTCCCGAATAGAACCAGTAGCTGGGGCGTCCCTCCCTTCTGCTGAGATATCTGAGACTTTCCCAGATGAGCAACTCTTTGCCATTCAGGAAGCTCCATGGTTTGCAGACATTGCAAACTATAAAGCTGTGAAGTTCATACCCCAGGAGTACAGCAAAGTGCAAAGAAAGAAATTAATTTTAGATGCCAAGTACTACCTCTGGGATGAACCATATCTCTTTAAGAGATGTGCAGACGGAGTAATCCGCAGATGTGTACCCAGAGAAGAAGCACAAAGGATCCTATGGCATTGCCATGGATCACAGTATGGAGGGCATTTTGGAAGTGAGCGAACAGCCGCTAAAGTCCTCCAATGTGGCTTCTACTGGCCTACTCTCTATAAAGATTCCCGAGAGTTTGTGCGTAATTGTGACAGTTGCCAAAGAGCTGGTAACTTGCCTCACGGATATGCCATGCCTCAACAAGGGATATTAGAGATAGAATTGTTTGATGTATGGGGAATTGACTTCATGGGTCCATTCCCACCATCATACTCAAACACTTACATTCTGGTGGCAGTGGACTACGTATCTAAGTGGGTAGAAGCAATTGCTACACCCACTAATGATACCAAGACCGTGCTAAAATTCCTCCAGAAACATATCTTCAGTAGGTTTGGTGTTCCCAGAGTACTAATCAGTGATGGGGGCACTCATTTCTGCAATAGACAGCTATACTCTGCTATGGTTAGATATGGAATCAGCCATAAAGTGGCAACTCCGTATCATCCACAGACAAATGGGCAAGCTGAAGTCTCTAACAGAGAGCTAAAAAGAATCCTAGAACGGACTGTGATAGCCCGGAGAAAGGATTGGGCAAAGAGCTTGGATGATGCTCTGTGGGCATACAGAACAGCATTCAAGACTCCTATAGGAACCTCTCCATACCAACTGGTGTATGGGAAGGCCTGTCATCTGCCCGTGGAACTGGAACATAAAGCCTATTGGGCAACCAGGTTCCTAAACATGGATGCACAGTTAGCTGGTGAAAAGAGATTACTCCAGCTAAATGAGCTAGAGGAGTTCAGACTCAATGCCTTTGAAAATGCAAAAATTTATAAGGAAAAGGCAAAGAAATGGCATGACAAGAAGTTGTCAACCAGAGTCTTTGAGCCAGGACAAAAAATTCTGCTCTTCAACTCTAGGCTCAAATTGTTTCCAGGAAAACTCAAATCCCGGTGGAGAGGTCCGTATGTGATTACAGGAGTCTCACCATATGGATATGTTGAGCTTCAGGATATTGATTCTGACAAAAAGTTCATTGTTAATGGACAGAGAATCAAGCATTATCTTGAAGGCAATTTTGAGCAGGAATGCTCAAAACTCAGACTTGAATGATTCTCAGTGAAGGTCCAGCTAAAGACAGTAAAGAAGCGCTTGCTGAGAGGCAACCCAGTCATTAGTAGGTTATATGATTTGTTTTTACAAAGGCAAGTATCAAAAATGAAGGAATTCACAGAGTTACAGAAGGATTCAGCTCAAAAAGCAGAGAAATGAGCTTACTGGCGAAAAAAACGCCAGTAAGGGGCATTTTGGGCGTTAAACGCCAGAATGGGTACCATTCTGGGCGTTTAACGCCAGGAATGGTGCCATTTTGGGCGTTAAACGCCAGAATGGGCACCATTCTGGGCGTTTAACGCCAGGTGTGCAGCATCCTGGGCGTTTTGGAAAAACGCCCAGTGACAAAGGAATTCTGGCGTTTAACGCCAGCCAGGGCACCTGGCTGGGCGTTAAACGCCCAAAAGGGGCATCAAATGGGCGTTAAACGCCAGAATGGGTGCCATTCTGGGCGTTTAACGCCAGAAAGGTGGGGGGACCACAATTTTGTTTTCAACTCAAATTTTTTCAAACTTTCCTTTTCTTACCCATACTTTTCTACAAAATCACACTTCAACCATTCATCATTCACTTTCAAATCTTCAAAAATCAAAACCATTCTTCAAATCTATTTCAAATCAATTCCAAATATTGTTCAAAAACCCACCTTTCTCTCAAATTCTTTCCATATCTTCTCAAATCTCCTTTCAAATTTTTCTTTTCTTTTCGAAATCTCCCCTCCCCACCTTATAAATACACGTTCGTCCCCTTCATTCCACCACACCATTCGAATTTCCTCTTCCTCTTTCTCTCTTCTCTCCTTTCTTTTGCTTGAGGACAAGCAAACCTCTAAGTTTGGTGTGCTTTTCCGTGATCACTAAGCCAAGATTCATCAAGATCATGGCTCCTAAGGGAAAACAAACCAATTTAAGAGGAAAGAAAGAGAATAATCCAAAGAATCTTTGGAACCAAGAGAAGTTCTTAACCAAAGAACATGAAGACCATTATCACAAGATAATGGGTCTGAGGTCAGTGATCCCGGAAGTGAAATTTGATCTGAAAGAAGATGAATATCCGGGGATCCAAGAGCAAATTCGAAACAGAGGATGGGAAGTTCTAACCAATCCTGAGATAAAGGTTGGAAGGAACATGGTTCAGGAATTCTACTCAAATCTGTGGTTAACAGATAAGCAGAGAATGACTGGAACTGCTTACCATACCTACAGAACTATGGCCAGAGGGAAAGTTATGTACTTCCATCTGGACAAAATAAGAGAAATCTTCAAATTACCTCAACTGCAAGATGATCCTGAATCCTTTAATAGGAGGATGGTGAGAGCAGATAAAGGGTTGGATCAAGTTCTAGAGGACATATGCCTCCCTGGAACTAAGTGGATAACCAATTCTAAGGGTGTCCCAAACCAACTCAAGAGGGGAGACCTCAAACCAATTGCAAGAGGTTGGCTAGACTTTATTGGGCGTTCCATACTGCCCACTAGCAACCGTTCTGAGGTCACCATCAAGAGAGCAGTGATGATTCATTGCATTATGCTTGGAAAAGAAGTGGAGGTTCATCATGTGATTGCTTGTGAGATCTACACAATTGCAAACAAGAATTCCACTGAAGCCAAATTGGCTTACCCAAGCTTGATTTCCTTGCTCTGTAAAGAGGCTGGGGTAAAAATGGGAGTAGATGAATTCATACCCATTGAACATCCAATCACCAAGAAGTCAATGGAAGGACAAATGCAAGACAACTCTATCAAAAGGAGGGCGCAGGAGTTCCTCCCTGAATTCCCTGAAATTGGCTACTGGGCCAGCCTAGAAGCATCTATCACCAAGTTGCAAGAAACTATGGAACAACTGAAGGAAGAACAGCAGAATCAGAACTGCATGCTCTGCAAATTGCTGAAGGAACAAGAGAAGCAGGGGCGTGAACTCCAAGAGATGAAACGCCAAAAGCTCTCCTCTCAAGCTGAGGGAGCATCCACTTCTCAAAATCAAGGTTGTTGAGTCCTAACTCTGTGAAAACCTCTATTATTAGGAGCCTATTTTTGCGTTTTTTTTTTCTTTTGTTTTCTTCTATATTTGAGTCTTGTTCTTGATTCATAATTAATAAAATTTATGCCTTAAAGTTATGAATGTCCTATGAATCCATCACCCCTCTTAAATGAAAAATGCTTTAATCACAAAAGAACAAGAAGTACAGGATTTCGAATTCATCTTTAAAACTAGCTTAATTAGTTTGATGTGGTGACAATACTTTTTGTTTTCTGAATGTATGCTTGAACAGTGCATATGTCTTTTGAATTTGTTGTTCATGAATGTTAAAATTGTTGACTCTTGAAAGAATGATGAAAAAGGAGACATGTTACTGAGGATCTGAAAAATCATAAAAATGATTCTTGAAGCAAGAAAAAACAGTGAATACAAAAAAAAAGAGAAAAAAAAAGAGAGAAAAAGAAAGAAAAAGAAAGAAATAAAGTTGTGATCCAAAGCAAAAAGAGTGTGCTTAAGAACCCTGGACACCTCTAATTGGGGACTCTAGCAAAGCTGAGTCACAATCTGAAAAGGTTCACCCAATTATGTGTCTGTGGCATGTATGTATCCGGTGGTAATACTGGAAGACAGAGTGCTTTGGGCCACGACCAAGACTCAATAAGTAGCTGTGTTCAAGAATCATCATACTTAACTAGGAGAATCAATAACATTATCTGGACTCTGAGTTCCTAAAGAAGCCAATCATTCTGAATTTCAAAGGATAAAGTGAGATGCCAAAACTGTTCGGAGGCAAAAAGCTACTAGTCCCGCTCATCTAATTTAGAGCTAAGTTTCATTGATAATTTGGAGTCTATAGTATATTCTCTTCTTTTTATCCTATTTTGATTTTCAGTTGCTTGGGGACAAGCAACAATTTAAGTTTGGTGTTGTGATGAGCGGATAATTTGTACCCTTTTTGGCATTGTTTTTAGTATGTTTTTAGTAGTTTTAGTTGAGTTCTTAGTATATTTTTATTAGTTTTTAGTTAAAATTCACTTTTCTGGACTTTACTATGAGTTTGTGTATTTTTCTGTGATTTCAGGTATTTTCTGGCTGAAATTGAGGGTTCTGAGCAAAAATCTGATCCAGAGACTGAAAAGGACTGCAGATGCTGTTGGATTCTGACCTCCCTGCACTCGAAGTAGATTTTCTGGAGCTACAGAAGCCCAATTGGCGCGCTCTCAACGGCGTTGGAAAGTAGACATCCTGGGCTTTCCAGCAATATATGATAGTCCATACTTTGCCCAAGATTTGATGGCCCAAACCGGCGTGGCAAATCAGCCTCAGAAATTCCAGCGTTTAACGCTGGAACTGGCATAAAACTTGGAGTTAAACGCCCAAACTGGCATAAAAGCTGGCGTTTAACTCCAGAAAAGGTCTCTACACAAAAATGCTTCATTGCTCAGCCCAAGCACACACCAAGTGGACCCAGAAGTGGATTTTTACGTCATTTACTCATTTCTGTATACCCTATGTTACTAGCCGACTATTAATAGGATCTTTTGACATTGTATCAGACCTCATGACACTTTACACGTTTCTTTGTGTACCTTCCACAGTATGAGTCTCTAAACCCCATGGTTGGGGGTGAGGAGCTCTGCTGTGTCTTGATGGATTAATGCAATTACTACTGTTTCTTATTCAATCATGCTTGCCTCCATTCTAAGATATCACTTGTTCTTAACCCGGATGAATGTGATGATCCGTGACACTCATCATATTCTCAACTATGAACGTGTGCCTGACAACCACCTCCGTTCTACCTTAGATTGAGTAGATATCTCTTGGATTCCTTAACCAGAATCTTCGTGGTATAAGCTAGAACTGATGGCGGCATTCAAGAGAATCCGGAAGGTCTAAACCTTGTCTGTGGTATTCTGAGTAGGATTCAATGATTGAATGACTGTGACGTGCTTCAAACTCCTAGCAGGCGGGGCGTTAGTGACAGACGCAAAAGAATCGATGGATTCTATTCCGGCCTGACCGAGAACCGACAGCTGATTAGCCTATGCTGTGACAGAGCATAGGAACGTTTTCACTGAGAGGATGGGAGGTAGCCACTGACAACGGTGAAACCCTACATACAGCTTGCCATGGAAGGAGCTTCGCGTGTTTGATGAAGAAGACAGTAGGAAAGCAGAGATTCAGAAGATGGAGCATCTCCAAAACCCCAACCTATTCTCCATTACTGCAATACAAGTAACCATTTCATGTTCTTTTGCTTTTCACAATCGATCCTGATAATTTCTGATATCCTGACTAAGATTTACAAGATAACCATAGCTTGCTTCAAGCCGACAATCTCCGTGGGATCGACCCTTGCTCACGCAAGGTATTACTTGGACGACCCAGTGCACTTGCTGGTTAGTTGTGCGGGATTGCAAAAGTGTGATTGCAATTTCGTGCACCACCGCCACACTTGAATTGTTTGCCCCTTGGTGCAAAGTTCCTCCCTAGAGTCCTCTAGAAAGGCATTCTCATACTTCCCTTCTCAGCTACAGGCTTTCTCACACACTCCTCAGCCATCCTACTCTTGTTCACGAGTTCAGAGAACACCTTGATCTCCATAGGTACAACGAAGCTCAGAATATTGCTCTGAAGGCCTCCCTCATACTTGATACATTTCCACTCAGCAAAATCCTCAGGAGCTCCTTGACAAATCTGTGAAAAATGACACAGTTCCTCAAACCTGCTAGTGTACTCAGTAATGGTCATCTAGCATTGTTTAAGCTGAAGCAGTTCAAGTTCCTTAGCATTTCTAACTGAACTGGAAAATTACTTCTTATAGAACTCTATTCGGAACAATTCCCAAGAAATTACAACCCCATCAGGCCACAGAATACGCCTCGTGCCCTGCCACCAATGCTGAGTCTCACCTTGCAGTTGATAAGTTCTAAACTCAATCAACTATTCTTCAAGAACCTGCTGAGCCTGTAATGCTCGCTCTATGGATTGAATCCAATTGTCCGCATCGGTAGGGTTTGAGGTTCCTCTGAAGGTCGGAGGATGAACCTTCAGAAAGGAGGAAAGCGTCATAGGACCCTCATCGCCGTTGTTGCCATTATTTCCATTATTTATTTGGTTTTCCAGGGCCTCGGTTGTCGCCTGCATAGTAGCAACCATGTTCCCCAGGGCAGCTATAAAGTCTACAGGGTTAGGATTATTCCCTGTCGCTTCAGGCATAACATTTCCAATCCTGCTTCTACCTCACCCGCGTCTGCGTCCGCGAGTCGACATCTGGTCCCTATACACAACAAACAAGTGAGGTAGATGCAGATGTCGACTCGCGGACGCGGACCAGATGTCGACTCGCAAGTCTAGTGCTCTAAGTCCCAAATGCATGCTCATGAACATTTATGCCACATATATCTGTCAGATATCCTAATAGCACATAGACACATACACAGAGAATGCACAGAAGCATAGGCAGTCCGTCCTCAGGCTCTATAGGAATGAACTACTCTGATACCATAATGTAACACCCTACTACACACAGCTTTACGCTTAAGTCGTAGAACAGAGTTAGTATGGTGTTACGGACCTCTAATCATAAAATACATACATATAATAGCGGAAAAATATAATATACTAGGAGTCTTGAAAAATGGGTAAAACAAAATCGCAAAATAAAAAGCGCAACGCTTAGGAAACGGAATTACTTGCGTGCTAAGAAACCTAAAGATCATAGATATGAAATAAGCGAAGGAGTGGATAGATAGCCAAGAATACAATATAACTAGCTCCTGACTCAGCCTGCGAAGCCAAGACTGGCCGGAGAATATATATACATACATATACAAGTATCCCAAAATACTTAAAATATAGAAATAAGGCTCTATCTCTCCTTCAACCTCTATGAGGACAAAATAATCAAGTTTCTTAGAGAGAAAGCTATGTAGTTAAGTACATATATACATAAACTGATAATCAAAAGAACCCAGTGACCACTCCGCTTCAAGAATTCAGATGCCTAGTGAGGTGCCTCTCGACCTGCATTTGAAAACAACAACACAATATGGGGTGAGAACCGGGGATTCTTAGTATGGTAAAGGTGTCATGCATATGATATATAAGGTCCTGGAAATGCCAGAGGCAATCCTAGAACGCCAACATACAGTTATAAAACTTAAACTCTAAGCAGAAGCCATAAAAGGGTAGGTGACCTAAAGAATTCTAGACTTACTTACTTTAAACCTAACATTAACACCAAACCGATCCACCCTTCCTCCGCTCCTCCATCACCATTGATTTAGCATAGACAAACAACCAAACAATTTCACGCACAAGTAGGAAACAGGTAGTGCAAGTAGCAAATATAACAGTTAGCATGATATATATTCAGTTAGGCAATCCCAAGTAATGCATAGCAGACAAAACAAACAGAATGCACTTGATGTATGCCTGTCCTATGGCTGATGAGGCTCATCTGTCGGTTATCCAACCTACCCGACAAGTCCGAAAACCTTAGACTGTCCCTCATCGTGCATCCCCATGAGTCTATGCATAGATTTCTCATTCATTCATCATTTATATCTCACTCAATGGGGGATATCCATTCCCGAAAATTTATACGTGCCTAGTCAACTTTAAGACGTAGGGTCAACAAAGTATCGGGTTTCAACCTAGAAGACGTGGTGGCAAGCCACGATTCTGTTACCCCGGGAAACTCGAATCTCAGATATCATTAAATTCTTAGGCCGCATAATATTCAAACAATTCTCATTCATCATATAATCATTCGTCTTAGCCATGGCAACATGTATTCATTTAGCTTTCACATTATTCTCTTACAATTCATCACATTTACCCTTTTCTTCATCCCCAAGTTACCTCATTTTCTTAGTTTCAACTAATTACTAAGCTTACTAGTAAGATCTAGGGTTAAAAGGATAAAAATAGAGGCTTAGAGGTTCGAAACCACGTTTGAATCATAAAAATACAAGTGTTGGAAAAACAGAGTGTGTGCGGACGCACACAAGTATGCTTGCGCACAATTTGTGAAAAGCAGAGGGTGTGCGTGCGCACGAGTGCGTGCATGCGCACACTAACCAGGAACTACGTGGTGTGCGTGCGCCTCACCTATGCAAGCGCCACCAGCAAAAAGCATATCCTGGTGCGTGGCGTGCGTACAAACATTTTCTGTAAAACACCAGGTGTGCATGCGCACAAAGGCGTGCGTACGCACAAGTGAAGTTGTTGCTACTGCTGGGTGCGTGCGCACATCAATGTGTGTAGGCACACACCAGAAACTCTGGTTCTGCTGTATTTTAAAAATTTTCAGTTTTTTGCACCAGATTTTTGGCGTCCATAACTCCCTCTACAGAATTCGGTTTTTGGCAAAATTTATATCGTTCCAAGCTTATAAAACCCTCTTTAATTTGAAACAAATCTCATTTTCATCCAAATTTTGAGATTCAAGTTATGGACCACTGAAGTTCATTAAAAATCAGTTTTTTCTAAAATTTTCCAAACCCCTATTTTTACCAAAATCTCATTCCATACCAGAATATTTCACAACCAAAGCATACCAATATTCAACTCCATACCTTTCATTCATTTTACAACACACCACACCTAATATTCTCAATCATTCAATAACTCCCTACATATACACATACATTTTCACAATTCTTCAACCCAAATCAATGGCAAATATACTCATGCATTCACATAGTTCCCTTGTCACACATACCAACATATATACGTAACCCTTTTATTCAACAATTACCCACAATAAATACTCCACATCACTTTCATGAATAGCTCAACATTTACATCAAGAATTGCTAATTTATTTCAAGTACACTAAATCAACTTCCATCAAACTTAATTAAATTCATCATCAAACACCAACACCACACTTTCAACAAAATCATCAATCACTACTCCTTCTTAATATCATTTAATAAATCCATCAAAGTTACTAAACATTAACATAATTACATATTTCAACTTATCCTAGGATCGTCTAGCCTAAGTTTTTACAGAGCATTACATATTAAATACACGAAACCTAAATCATACTTGGCCAATTTCCGCGTTGGTCCAAGGCAACACTTAAGCCATACACACAGTCCCACAACTCACAAAAATCACCAAAACCTTGGCGCCAATCCTTCACCAAGCCTCCAAATGTTCACAATTTAATCCCAAAACTTGTATACACACACCTAGTTCACACCTATTATGCTTATATGATTCAAAATTCAGTTTTCACATACTCAAAACCAAGAATTTAGCCAAGGTAAGAAACCTCACCGTGCACCGGACCAAGAGAGCCAAAACCAACAAGCTCCACTAGCTAATTTGAACCTAGAGAATCAAAATTAATAAATTCTCAACTTGGGCACACATAATTTTCGAAAATTGAGGGAAAGGAGAGACTGGAATGCTCAAGTGACTTACCAAAGAAATTATTCCGATGAAATTTTAGAGCTCGACACGCTAGACGTGTAGCTGCAAACGGTGCATCGCTCGGCGCTCGGATGAGGAAGTTATAGTGGTTTAAGTATATGAATGAGGGTTAGGTTTTGCTTTTGTTCTTCTCCCTCCATAAAATGTTTCCCAGCGTAAATAATGAAGAAGAAGGAAATAAGAAGCTGTGTCTTCTTTAATGGGTTGGGTTCGGTTGGGCCTTGGATCTATTTTGAGTCCGGTTCAACCAATTTGGCCCATCCGGCTCAATGACCAAATTCTTTGAAATTACTGCCAAAATTTTCGTTTTAAAGAATTTTATCCTATTTTAATATTAGATTTACATTTCTAATTTTTCTAATTAAAATTCAATTTATTTACTAATTTTAGCGAGGTTTACACTTTATACTTTTACCACCATAGTCAAATCCATGAAAAATAATACTGTTATCTAGGAAAAAAGTTGTGTAATAATATTAGATGTTTCAATCCACAATGTTTTTTGAAGAAAACTGTGAAACACTCTCAATTTTTCTATTAATATATTATAAATAGCCTGATAAATGGAAAAGGGTAAATGATACAGTAGTAGAATAACAATGTGTCACATTAACAAGAACGAAAAAAGGAGAGAAAGTTCAAACGAATGAAATATTAACCACCTTTTGATTTCCCTGAGAATTTTCAATCATATCAAACAAATCGTAACGTGATAATACAAGGATACAATGGAAGTTCTTTATGGTACAAGAATCAATCAAACTCAGAAAGGTTAGTCACATTTTTTATTTCCTTTTTTTTCTCTTTTCCCAAAGCTTCTCCATCCACAAATCCTTGATGGAATGGCAGTGATGATGAACCATCCAACGCCGCCGAGTAGCTTTTTCTCCAACACCATCAACTCTTTGACAAAACCTCACAGCTATACATGGATTGAACTTCCAACTTCACCCAAAAAATCAAATTCTATAACTGGGGAATGAATGCTTCCTTCTAGTACAAACTTAACTATAGGATTCTATGGTTCTACCTTTTCTCAGGATTGCGATCTCTCCCGGATTTTGGCCCTCGCAAAAAACACTCCAGCCAAAAGACCTACCAATTCCACACACACATTTCAGCAGCGAAACAAAACAAAATACAGAACTATCATAATAATAATGCAAATGTAAACAAAGAACTAACCAAAGAAAATGCTAGCAGAATTCTGCAAACTAGTTGGAACATGAAACAGAAGGATGCCTGCAACTGAAAGTGGGATCTTATTCAACGAACCTACAAGGCTGCAAATGGCATACTGCCAATTAGTTACGTCAACATACTAACAGCTCCAATCAATTAAAACAGATACACTTCTGGCATTAAGGATTCAAATCTAGACAACAACAAACTACTGTTTCACAATTATTCCTAACTAGTCTCAGTTTTAAATTTTAACAAGTTGAGTTTGTCTTTTATTCTTTTATATCCAAGAGAGTACTATAGTTGACTTTACGGCTTGGCTTGTCTGCATCGAAACTAAAACGAAATACAAAACCTGTAAGTCGTAGCCCCTGTCTGATGAAGAAACCACATGGATGAGAAGCTAATTCCTAGACCCAAAAAGCCACTTAAGGTCATCACCATCCAAAAGCTAGGTAATCTCAGAAGTGGCCTGTCAATTGAAACACCAAAAATTTAATAAGATATGCAGAAAATAGCACCATATAAAGCATCTTGCGGAGATTCAGATTGCAGATATGTGTATTTGTATAAAGAAACACAGCACAAACACAAAGCGAACGAAAACTTAGGATGCGATACAATAGTTTCGAGTCATGCAAAGATAGGAGAAAAAAATAGGAGAAAACCTCACGTTGTTAAGAGATAATCCACCTCATTGAAAACCAAAATCAGGAAAATTCCCAAAGGCATTGAAAGGGTGTTGTTCAACAAGACCATCGAGAATTCATTTAAGTCTCCAGATTTAGTAACTTGCTTTGCTGTATCCATGACCCTTCGTAGGGTCAGCTGCAGCAATAAAATAAAAAACAACCAAATAATCAGCAAAGTTGACTAACCCAACAATCGGCGCTATCTACATTTATTCATTAGAAAATTCTAAATGATTCTTTTAAACCAAAACCAAGAAGCTCCCCTGTTCTGAATAATAAAAGGAGAACCAAATGACCCTTAAAAATCAGGAAACCTTTCCAATGCAAGAAGGGATAGTTGAAAAATGGTTTGCTTTTGAACAGAAAAGGTTTGATTGCATAAACTGGTTACTTCACTTATCCCACACTGAAGTATACCATATCAAAACACATTAAAAAAAAAAATTTAAAATATAGGCAGCCTAATCTATTACAAGCATTAGTGGCTGATTTCACAGCTTGATCCTGTGACCTTGAGGTTGCATGAAAACAAGGAAGATTACAATGGTGAAGTTGAATTCACAAAATGAAATACTCACAGAATATGATGCTGTTAAGAAACAGTTTAATGTCTGCCAAGCATAGCCAGTTGCATTGAAAGAGAGATCAGTAATCCCCCCAGTCACTGCTGAAATGATCTGCAAGAGGAAAGGGAATCACGTTGAAGAAAGAGGCACCAAGAGCTAATCAGAGTGATCACTATTTTTGTTCTGATTAAAAAAATTCTCCTATTATAGTGATTACATCGTTTGACAATTTGGATGGAGACGATATCGGCAATAATAATGGTTGCAGGAGATGCATGCAAACATACCATTAAAAAAAGAGCAGTCCAGACTCTGTTGTCATGTTGCTTATTGAACAAGTACATCTCACCAAGTGCAGTTATAACATTAGTAACATTCTTCAGGACTGTCACCATGGCTACATTAATGTATTTCAAACTGCACATAAACAAATCATGATAAGCAAAACAATGCTACTTAAGCAAGAGAGACTCTGTTGCAACATCAATATGTAATATAGATTACATATTTCACAACAAAAAGTTAGCATCCTTTATGATTTTGAGAATCCCCGGATAAGAACAACATTTTCCTTGCACTATTTTCCTTTCATGACTATATTGCTTTACTCATTAAAACAAAATTTCTCCAAGCTTATTCGGCAAAATAAAACAACCAAGCCTACTCATAGTTCAAGTGATCCCACAGATCATAAACCATACTAACATTTAACTCACTAACAATTAAATCTCTTTTGATAATTTTTCCTATGGTTTTCTTGTTCTCCCTCATGTCTAATTTTTGAATTATTCTCTATCTGATCAATGATTCTATTCTCCTTACAAGGACTGTTCGAGTATCCGTCACACATGCCGAAATCACCTAAAGGGGAGATTCTACTGTCTTCTCTACAATTGATGCAACCAAACTTTCAATTAAACTCCCCATATATAATAATAATAAAATAATATTAATTTGAAAAGACATATAAACGAAACATTGGTTGGTAGAAAAACCAGTCACTATATTGGAAAAGATCAATATACTCCAAAGAAGGAGGGAAGGAAAGTATTATAAATTTACAGTAGCAAAGAAAACTGAAGACTACATACCTAAACATGCTTGTAACAAGCATTCCAACAAATATAACATTCACAGGCAACCATACTTTGATCAATTTCCATGTCAAAGGTTCAGTTGAGACTAAACCAAGAAGGCTAAGTGTAGCAACAATAACCACCGAAATGAAATTCTGCATCCAAACAAACATCACCAATTACCTCATCAAACTATACAAGAAACAAAAATAATACATAAAAAGAGAAAAACATCAAGGGGGAACCAATTACCTGATACAACATCAAGGATATCCCTGCATTAAAATTGTAGCTTGAAAGCACAAACTTGTTAACCAATATCATGCCACATGAAGAAAGGCAATAAGCAATTCCAGACAACAAAGCTTGATTGCTGAGTTTAACTCCCCTGTTACTTCTTGCAAACTTGCCATTTTCCACGTCGTGTTCATCATCTGTAGAAGCATTCATCTTTTGTGACCCAACTGTGGCTTCAACAAGGAGCGTTCGTGCTTGTTTGCAGTGATCAAGGGCAACAAGAAGTACAACAAATCAAGATAAAAATTTCCCCTTTTCAAAAACCCGTTTGTGTTAATGATCAAAGGGAATGACCCATCACGGGTCACAGCAGTAATCGTTCAAATAGCAGAGAATTAGATGAAAAAGGAGGCGAAAAGTCAAATTAGACGATTTGGGGATCAACGAACCCCAGAAAAGCTTGATGTACGGAGAAAAAAGGCCGTTTGAGATTCAAAAATGGAAGCTTCTTTGCGTTTGGTGATGAAGCTGCCAACTTTTGTGGATGTGTCTTTGTCCTTTCCAAATCCTCAATAAACTGGAGATTGGCCAAAATCCACTCTTGCTTGAGTTCTTAATAGTTTTGAAATACATCATAATAATAACCTTATTATTATTATTTTAACACGACCCTTTATTTAATTGAGATTTTTTTTTCATATATTACCCATTTCTTGATTCCTCCAATTTCCACGAGTGCTATTGCTACTATTTGCCTTAAAGTAGAACTTTAAATATAATTAAAAATAATTTTTAAAATTTTTTTATAAAACGTGATCTTTTATTATTTAACATCTTTAATTATATATTTTCTTGTTCAACTTAAAGAATGTATGGGAAGAGTCTAAGAAATCATATTTTACAAAAAAAATTAAGAAAAGGAAAAAGAATCTATTCCTATTTAAAGAGCTTTGTGTTTTACCATTTAGCCTCCGTAATTTTTCTAAATTAAACATCAAAACCAAAGGGAAAGGGTTTTTTCTTTTTTATATTTTTGTTTTGTTAATCATATCAGAAATTAGGCCACTTGTAAGATAGTAGTGCACTTGCATCGAATATGTTGTGCCCACCAAGATTAATGATTCAATTGTAACATGTTTGACCCGAAGATGTCTTATAAACGATCCAAATGAAAAAGTCAAACGTATCTTACATTCATACATTGGCAAAATATCAGAATTCCAAATTTCCAATTAAGTAAGAATGCACTGACTTTGCCTAATGGGAAACGCAAACTAATTTTCAAATTCTTCGTAAGTTTGACTTTTATCTTTTAGGAAAGTTTTCAAATGTTCCATTTACTTTATTGGAATTTCAATGTTTCATGTATGATTAGGTTGTAAGTTAATTTTTTGTCTTGTAGTTATTTATAAAAAGACAAAAATAACCCTTCAATCATAAAAAAATAAAAGATAACATATTTAGCTTGAAGAAATATACGTGCACTGCTACACACTAAAATAATGTGCAGAAATTTTATTTCTTTATTTATTATAAATTATATTGTCTGTGAAGTCTCATAAAAAAAAAGAGAATTTTATTTAAAAAATGTTTAAAAATAAGATTATTTACAATAATGTGAGGTAAACTTATAAAAATAATAAATTTATTAAAAGAAATAACAATTTTTTATATTTCAAAAATTATATATATCATGTTATTTTATATTGATTAAATAATTATGTATCTATTTTATATATTATTTCTTAATTTAAGAAGTTACGATTTATAAAATTGACACATTAATTTTAATTGAAAAAAAAATCATAAACTTTAATTTTATTTTGTACATAATACATGACAAATTATTAAATTTAATATTTGTAAATATGATAATATTATGTTACTACAATTTACTTTTTCATTGCTAAAATAAAATTATTCAATTTGAGTAATTTATTTTTTATTTTTAAAGGTATAAATTGTAATTATTAATTATGATCAATAATATGCCTAGTAAAAAAATTAATTAAAACTTATTTTACTTCTACTTTTTTAAAATCAAAGTATTATTAATATTTTAAAAAATCAAATAATTTAATTTTTTAGTGAAAATTTTTTTTTAAATGCATCTAAATATGTTTAAAATTTAATAAACATATTTTATTATTTTAAAAAGTATTTTTTTATCCCAAAAAAAATCTAATCCAAATAAATACTTTTTTGAGTAATACTACATATTCAAATTTTTTTATGAACCAAGTCTAACCAAATTAAATTATAAGACTTGAAATATATTAGCTATAACTGATTTTTGTTATGTTAAACTAACTTGGTTATACTTGATTATAAGTAGATATCCTTAACTTACAAGTGTAAGCAATTAGTTAATATAATTTAACAAAAATAGATTTAATATTAATTTTAATTTTTTTTATTAAATAGTTTCTTATATACAAAAAAGTTAATTTATTATAGCTTGACAAAATTCATGAGTCTATAATTCTAACTTTTTTTTTAATTTGACTATAGATATCTTTCACCTAAAGATGTTCATTTATGACTTAATATTTTAATTTTTTAATAAATATTTTTCACCAATAGTATTAATGATGCACAAAATTTATTATTTATTTTTTCTATCAATTTCTTATTACTTATTTATTGTCAATTTTTAAGTTATTTCTTGACAAGTCCTACCCATAAGACTATCCATACCACTATCTTATATCATAATTTAATTAACAAGAATGATTAGATTAGTTTTTTTTCTAAGGCTTATCATTAATTAATTAATTAAAAAATATTTTAATAAATTTATTTCTTTAATTGACGAATATCAAATAAAATTAATTTATTGTGAAATTCTATATTATCCTAAAAAATTTAGCACAATAAATTTAATACTTATACTTTAAAATGAGTTTAGTTGATAAAATTAAAATATAAGTAATATTATTCTTGCACAAACTTTTATTAATATTATTATAGTAATACTTACTTGAGCAATTAAATTTAACTTATACTAATATTAAAATGGTCTTTTTATCCTTTTTTTCATTATTTTTTAATTTTATCTCTTTTTTAAATAACCTAATAAAAATAGATTAATATTTAAAAAATTAATATTTAAAATTTTAGAAAATAATATGCATTTAGTAAAATAACATGTATTCAATATAATGGAAAAAATTGAATTAAGTAAGTACTATATATGTACAAGAGAAACAAAACTAAATTATAAAATAGTATTATTTCATATAATAATAATAATAATAATATTCCTGTAAAATAAATAGACAAATAAAGTATATCGTGCCAAAGGAAGTCATCTGTTTTAGAAAAACGAAAAAAAAAGAAAAACTAATAGAAAGATAAAATGATCAATAAAAATTGGTTAGAAAAAAAAAAAGTAAAAGGTGTATTAAAAGGAAACAACACAACACATGAACACAAGTGCAAGATAGTAATTTCTTCATTCTTTCCATGGGCTAAGAAAACAACTTGTCTCTGTTTTATAGTGTTCTCCAAAAAAACAAAACCACTTAATATATTTCTATTCAATCTTATCATTCTAATTATTTTATTATATATCTTAATGCTAAAAAAGAATAGAATAACAGTGTACCAAAAAATACCGTGGTACATGTGAAAACCTTCCTATCTTTTAAACTCTCAAGTGACTTTACCTTAAGCCGGAAAAAAATCGAACCCAATAATTGTGTGTGCTATTATTTTTTTATGAATTATTAAATTTTATTAAATAAAAATTAAAAAATATAACAAAAAAGAATATTAATAAAATTTATAAATATAGAATATATATATATATATATATAATATTTTAAAAATAACATATATAATCTTTTGTTTTAAAATAAATATAAAAGGTATGAATACGTTTTATATATTAAGATTAATTATTATACAATATTATTTTTAAGTATAAAAATAAAATAATTTATATTATTTTATATTATTTAAAAATAATTAGATTATTCATTAAAAATTTAAAAACATTATACTAGTTAATTGTGTTTACCTTGGTGGTAATTTAATCTTATGGTCTTGCGAGAAACAAGCAACTATTTCTATATTCTCTACCGAAGCTAAGTTTTAAAACTTTGTATCTTGTGAAGTAGAAATTGAATGGTTGCAGAATTTTCCTGTTGAATTGGATATGAATCTTACTACTACACCTACAATTTACTGTGATAATCTCAACACTGTTATGGCCAATTTTATTCTACATGATAAACCTAAACACTTTTATCTTGAGGTTCAATTGGTTCGTGACAAAATTCAGAGAAATTTGCTCCATGTTATTCATGTACCAGGGACTGATCAGATTGCAGATTTACTAATTAAATCTCTTACAGCAACTACCTTTGAAAGATTAAAGTTCAAACTGAGAATTGTTCCTAAGCCAACAATAAGTTTGAGGGGGGTGTTAGTAAACATGCATATATATAGCAGAATTGATTAGCAACAAAGCAAGAAAATCAAAATTGATTGGTTCAAATTAGTTTTGGTTTGTTGTAATTCTCTAGCTATATATATGTATATGCATAGTTGCTAAGTAGTACGTAGGTAGCAATTGTATTTTTCATTCACATTAATTCAGTTTTTTCTTTACTGCAAGTTATTGCAGATTATTGCACTCTTCTTCTCTGTTTTGAGTTTTTGCTTTATTCTAGCTTTCTTGATAGAGCTTTTATAGTGTTCGTTATAGAATCTTTACAAAAATAACTCCTAAAAGGTATACTTCGGTTAACAAAATAATCCAAATATTAGTCAAGGATTAATTTATTTGGTCAAGTGTTCAATTTTTATAAAATTTCTAATTTACCCTTATCATTTTCTCTCTCAATTATTACCATTAACGTTCCCTCTCCATTCAATTCCACTGCCACCACCCCATCTTGTCCCCTTCACCTCCTTTTATCACCATCAACCCCATTCCATCCCCATTTCTCTATCTCATCCAGTTCCTTTATCAATACTCCATCCACCATTCTTCATTCATTGTTGGAATAATCATCATCATCATCTTCACAAATGTCAAAAGACTTGAATTTTATATTGCAGATAGAGAATCAAAATCCTCGTCTTTTCTTTCTTATTCATCCATTTATTATAATTCAAGTATTTTTCTCATTCTTCACTCTCACTTAGGTATTTTTTTATTCCATTCTTTTTTCTCCCTTATTCAATTTCGATATTGCACCTTGTTATTTTTATTATTTTTCAATTCATTTTATCATCTTTCTAATTTCTATTTACTATTTAAGAAAAAAATGAGTTTCGTGAAGATTATTATTTTCTTTTCTTTTTATATATGAATTTTGTTATTATTATATGGTGATGATCCAAATGATTTGTTGAAGGGTTGGAAGATGACTGTGTATAGAATAGGTATGAATTGTTGATATTTAATTTATTTCTCTCGTTCATTTCATTTGGCTCAAACTTATTTTGCAATGTATTTTTTTATTGATTTTTTTTAACAAGGAAAAGAAAGGGCAAAATATTAAACTAAGCCAAGGGGAGGAAATTTTTACGCAAATCCGCCAAATCAAAATCTGGTTCATGAATCAACCAATGCATGTTTATATGTAGTTCGAATTAACTAGATTCGAACTCGATCTACACATAATTCGAATTATGTTGCTTCAAATTATACACAAAACTCACACACACACTAATTCGAATCAACCTGATTCGAATTACACACATACAATAATTCGAATCAGGTTGATTCGAATTACACCCTAATTATTAAAAAAAATAATTTATTAAAAAATTTATTTAAAAAAATAATAATTTAAAATTAAAAATATATATTTTATTTCATGCATTAAAAAAAGCTAACAAAATATTTAATTACAAGACTTCTTTAAAATATTAATGAGCTATCAATTTGAATTCTATACAATACTCTTTTGTCCATTTTTAATAGCTCATGAATATTTTTTAATAAATTTTTTTAAATTATATGGTGAGATATTACATGATTTGAATTACGCATGAGAAGTTCAATCACTCTGATTTGAATTATATGGTGAGCAATTCGAATTCTATACAATACTCTTCTGCCCATTCTTAATAGCTTATGAATATTTTTTAATAAATTTATTTTAATTATACCACAAAAAATATTTTATTCTATGCAAAATAATTTAAAAATGGCTTAAAAGATGTTTGGAGTACTATAAAAATTTGTAATGACTTAGGACATTAAAGAAATACTCTACATACTCGATAATAATTTAGAAATTAAAGAAAATATATTTTTATCATGTATTTACCTAAATCACTAGAATATTACAAACTTTTATAATAATCATAACATTTTTAAGCCATTTTTTTAAAATTATTTTGTATAGAATAAAATATATTTTTTAATTATTTTGGATGGAATAAAATATTTTCTTTAATTTCTAAATTATTATTGACTATGTAGAGTATTTTATTTAAAATTTGTATACATGCATATATTTACCTAAGTCATTAGAACATTACAAATTTTTATAGTACTCATAATATTTTTTAAGCCATTTTTTAAATTATTTTGCATAGAATAAAATATTTTTTTGTGGTATAACTCAAATAAATTTATTAAAAAATATTCATGAGCTATTTAGAATGGGCAAAAGAGTATTGTATAGAATTCGAATTGTTCACCATATAATTCGAATCAGAGTGATTGAACTTCCCATGCGTAATTTGAATCATGTAATATCTCATCATATAATTTAAAAAAATTTATTAAAAAATATTCCTGAACTATTAAAAATGGACAAAAGAGTATCGTATGGAATTTAAATTGATAGCTCATTAATATTTGAAAGAAGTCTTGTAATTAAATATTTTGTTAGCTTTTTTTTAATGCATGAAATAAAATATATATTTTTTAATTTTAAATTATTATTTTTTTAATAAATTATTTTTTTAATAATTAGGGTGTAATTCGAATCAACCGGATTCGAATTATTGTATGTGTGTAATTCGAATCAGGTTGATTTGAATTAGTGTGTGTGAGTTTTGTGTATAATTCGAAGCAACATGATTCGAATTATGTGTAGATCAAGTTCGAATCTAGTTAATTCGAACTACATATGAACATGCATTGGTTGATTTATGAATCAGATTTTGATTTGGCGGATTTGCGTAAAAATTTCCTCCCTTTGGCTTATTTTAGTGTTTTGCCCGAAAAGAAAAGAATGAACACAAGAGGTAGACACATAGAACAAGAGAGATTGTCGAAGAAGTCATAAACAAAAGGAAAGAACATCCAAAGAAGATGATACTGAGGCAGTAACGAGTGAGATTGTGGTAGTGGGTGCATGGTAGTGATGGTAGAGTGGTGGCAGTGGAATGCAATGGGTTTGGAAGAATAGTGGTGCGTGATGGCAATGAAAATGGAGAGAGAGAGAGAGATAGGGGTATAATTTAGTAATATTATAAGAGAATGTGAGGACTAATAATTCACAAAAAAATTTAACTGTTGACCAAATAAATTAATTATTAACTAGATGTTTAGATTATTTTATCAAACAAAATATATTTTTTGAAGGTCATTTTGTTATTTTTATTTTGTGGAATTCGTTTTTGTCGAAATTTGAATTTTTTAAGTGTCAAAATAATTATTTACTCGATTTTAAATGACATTGCTCTGTATGCTACTTGAAAAACTTTGGATATTAATCTTCTTCGTTGTGCGATTGGGAGAGAAAAAGAACATGGGTGTATTTGGTTTAAAGAAAGCAGAAACATAAAAGATAATAACGTAAATATAAATTTGAGTTTTGAATTAAAAAAAAAAAAAGGAAAGAATAAAACAGTGTCTTCACAGAGATGGTAAAAACTTTTTATTTTTAATATTAGAGTGGTAATGGTATTTTTTTTAAAATGTAAATTGTTCTGATGTTATTCTCAAATGTGAAATCGTTTAACTAGAGAAGTAAAAATCGGATCGTCTAATTTATTAGAGGTCTGATTTCTAGAGGTATACAAATCGGACCATCCGATTTGTGTTAAAAAAAATTAAAAATTTTAAAGTACAGAAATTAGACCCTCAAATTTGTATACTTTTTACAATTTTAAAATATACCAAAAATTATAATGTTAAGGTCACCACTTTTACCTTCATAACAAAAAAAAAATAGCCACATGGTAATTGGATATATATTCTTTTTGGTATTTACTCACATACATAGTGGGAGTATACAAAAGTATAAAGAGAAAGAAAGATAATGATATATGTGAGTTTTTTTTAGAATAAAGCTTACCTTATACTATGTACATATGCATCAGGAGTAATACTCAATTTAGTTCGTGAAATTTCACGCGAGTTTTAATTTAGTCCCTAAAATTTTAATTGTCTCTATTTAGTTCTCAAATTTTTCGAACGTAATTTTTGTTAGTTCTGGAACAATTTTCAATGTACAGACGTTAATGGTGCTGATATGGACAATCAGGTGTCACACTGAATTATGTAAAATCATGTTGTTTTAATTTTGACACTTAAATAATTCAAAAACAATATTGTAAATAGTGTTTATTGAAATTTTTCGTCCCAAAGTAAGTGATGTGACATTATTTTTTGGCTATTTGAGCGCTAAAATGAAAAAAGTGTCATTTTACAATTCTAGCGTGGCATCTGATGGTCTATATATGCTTCATTAATATTTGTGTGTCAAAAATTATCTTAGAGACAAGTGTGAGTCACGTTTATAAAATTTAAAGACTAAATATAGACAATTAAAATTTTAAAGACTAAATTAAAACTCACGTACAAATTCAAAGACCAAATTGAGTTTATGAATGTAAACCTTTCTCTCTAGGCACATTTTATAAAGGTTTAATTACTCAGCAGATTTATATAATTTCACCGAATTTTCAATTATATTCTTATACTTTTTTTTCTTTTAATTGGGTCCTTATACCATATTAAGTTTTATAATTAAATCCTTATTAACATTAAATGTTGAAAAACGTTTATATGTAATATAAATTTACTAATTTATCCATACTCTCCATCTCTGATAACCATCTTCTTGGGCAAGATTGACTCCTCCTATCCTCTACTTTCTTTTCCAACAAGCTCTCATGCTTTTGTTCACCATATACGAAATAAATTTTTTTCATGATTAACATAAATCCAAAGCTAGAATTTTTGTCATAATCAAATTTTAGCATAATCGAAAATAAGATTTTTGCCATAGCATAATAAGTTAATTACAAGTAGAACACATAATTAGAACTCATAATAAGAATTTGTTAGCACAATTAAAATTTTTTAGCATGATTAGTGAGTAGAAACAAAACCAATTTAAGAGTAGAAGCAGAAGCAAAACGTTGAAGAAGCAAAATAAAGCAGAAGCAAAACCAGAATCAAATGAAACAGAAAAAATGCATAGAAGCATAAATAAAATGCACTAGAAATAAGGAGAACCAGTCCAGAACCTAAAGATAACGAGCAACAGAGGTCGAATATCTCTCTCTCTCTCTCTCTCTCTCTCTCTCTCTCTCTCTCTCTCTTCGCGTTCTGTGCGACAACCATGGCACCAAAAACAACAACGGAGAACAAATGGCGAGGCAAAAGGTGAGGCAATTTGGACACGAGGCGAGAGAAACTGTATGCGACGTAGGAGGCAGCGATGAACTGGAGGCGAGGCGATTTGAACGCGAGGCGCGAGGAACAGGATGCGAGGTAGGGGAGGCAGCAGCGAGCTGGAGAGAGATGAGAGAAACTAGACGCGAGGCAAAGGAAGATGGAAAAGAGCAAGATGCTGGAAACGAGAAGGAAAAAGGGTATATTGAGGGTGTTTTTGGCATTTAAAAAGTAAAAAGTGTTGTCATTGAAGTTTTTTAGCTTTATGTATGATATATTAAATTTATTTAATGAAATATTTCATTAATTTCAGGAAAAATATAGGTAGACAATGAAAATACTAAACAATGTGAATAATAGACATATTGGATGTTCATTTCACTAGGTGTGTGGATGGTTATTCTAATATTAAGATTTAATTGTGTAATTTGGAGGTGTAGTGTATTTTTATTTGATTGGTAGTTGTTCATATTGTTCAAAAAAGTCATTAGTTACCTAGTATAATCTTTAATTTTAATATTTTTGTTATAGTACACACTTAATTATAAAATTTAATATATTATAAAAATCTAATTAAAAAATATAAAAATTTAATTAAAAATTCAATAAAATTATAAGACAGAGTAATTAAACGGTCAAACATTTTAATCCTTTATAAATGGATATAGTAAAGGAAATTTATAGCGTACAGAGGTTAATATGTACAGAAATAAAGATATTCGCTTTAGTTAAAGGGTTTGTTGACAAGTGGCATCGAGCTTGTTGCAAGGGGCAGCTTGGCAGAGATGTCTGTTGCATTGTCGGGACTGAATCTTCATGGAGCCGCGCTAAGTGGTGAGGAGTTGTAAAGGCCGTAATAGGCTTTGGTAGTGGGTTCCGTTATGCTGTATGAATAGAGCATAGAGATTGGGCTATGTACAGGGCCTGTTAACGGGTTTAGAAAAGAAGTATTTTAAGATTTTTGATTCCAAAAAGAAGAGTTTTAGGCTTTTAACATTCGAAAGGATACAAGATATAACAAATATGGTAGTTAAGTATGGAAAAACATGATCCTACCAAAATAGAAGCCATGAGAATGCTAAGCTTAATTTTTATTGTATTCTTCTCGGTGTAGGTAATTTTGTTTAGTATTGATGCTTTAAATGGAGAGAAATACTATTTATAAATAAGAATAAAGTATTATAAAATATATATTAAAATTTAATTTAACTTTTTAATTTTGTAATAAAAATATTTTTTGTTTTATTTTGTATAAATTAATTATTATTATTCATATCGTGACCCAAATGCATAAAGCCAAGCCCGCTAAAGAATGAAGGCCCCAACCCAAGAGAGAGTTGGTCTTCACGCTTACCCGACCACTTTAAAGAGATCGGATATCATCATGGAAGTCCAGCTCTACTTGTCCAAAGCAAGTAACTGCCTTCGTGAATCTCCCCCCTCCGTCTAGAAGAGTAATTTCAACAAGCTCCCAAAATAAAGAGAACGATTACCCACCAATAAAGATGGAACTACTCCGACAAAGGTGGTTAACACTCTACTATAAATACTCTGGCACTCGTTAGGTGTAATTTATGTTCTAATCTACTAAAAACCTGCCTAAGACCATTGCTAACTTAAGCATTGAAGTCTCTTGCAGGTACCACCCCCACCTCCTGACAAGGAACTCGGACAGGCGGCACCTCGGCATCAACAAGTTGAACGCTGCCATACAAAGAGATATGGACCTCACGTTCAGACCCATATCATCGCTTCAGGTAGCCCTCGGAACTTTGGCGCCATTGCCGGGGACCTGGGATTCGACCCATAATAATGGCAGACGACCAATATGAAGACGGCCGCACGACGTCTGAATCTGAAGCTGAGCCCCTAACCAGAGAGTAACGCCCTTATACTACCTTCACCATACCAAACCCATGGTCCTCACGAGAAGGGGCGACCAGGGAACCCCCAACCCAGGCAGGTTCATTCGGAAATTCATCATCCCGAGGAGAAAGAACCCCTTCAGACAACAGAGATAATGGGTCTCGTCCGTGGCCAACGAGAACGGCTAGAACAGCTCGAGCATGAAGCCGAGCAACAACGAGAAGCAGAACAAAAATTGTGGAGGGAAGTAAGGCCAAAGAAAGAGCTAGAATAAAAAAGCTCCTGAAGTTAGAAGCTGACCTCCGCAATCAGAATAATCAGACCGATCGAGAAGAAAGGCCGTAGGTGGAGAAGATCCATTCGTAGAAGAGATCCTGTGGACCAAAGTTCTTGGGTTGTTGTATTTTAATTATTTTTTATTGGATGGCTTAACTGTATGAAATGAGTTATTGAGATTTTGTGCTTGTGTTTTTTCAATTAATTATTTATTGAGTGCGGAATTTAGTCCAGATTTGAGTTTAGATGCAGAGCTCTTCTTCTTTTGAGTTGTTCTACTTCTAATTAAACTGG